>NW_023596576.1:26012216-26091251 GCF_011947565.3 Pollicipes pollicipes | reverse complement strand
GAACAGCAACATCTGGGAGGCAGAGGACAATGGTCGACACATGGCCAGGTAACAGCCCACATTGGATTGACCCAAATATGGCGTTGAGACATCGATGCATACTGCAGGAATTCAACACCGATGCAGCCGGGCGATGTTTCGGGGGTCGCGGTGCCTCACGGAGGAGACGCTGGGATCGGCGGTGATGACTCTCTGAGCGGCATCGTGGCACGAGCGCCGCCGGACTTCGGCGCCAGCTGTCCGGAGACCTGTTTTTCTCTGTGTGCGCCGAGATTGGCCGCGAGCGCCTGAAATTCGTGACACTCTGCACTACAGCTTCCACGAGGTAAGTGTGGGTCCCCGGGACGGGCGGAACATGACAAATATCACGAGGACAAAAGCGAATTATTTGTGGCATGGTCCGTGTAGTGGATGAATGCGTAAGCATTACGCGGGGAATAGTGCCGTAAGTATCGCGCAAATGGCTTGGGGCTGGGCTTCGGCCCTTGTCCCCTTCTTTTGTTTTTCATACGGGCATCATTCAGGTTCAATGCTATTAGGCTGTAATGTAAGTAAAGGACTGTTCAATATCAGTTTGTTCTGAATCATTTCACACAATTTTGGGCTTCTGTTAGCTGTTAATATTCTTGATTACTCATTATAATCAACGCATTTCGTTTGCTTCAGTTTGCGCCATTTCTTTGCCAATGTGACTACATCCGGAGATAGGGGCGCAACCAGGATTTTCTTAAGGAGTCAGGAAACATGGGAAGACACACAAGAAAACCGAAGAAAATGGTTAATTCGAGTTGTTTTGATATATCTGTACAAAAGGGACATATATCACTATGCGGTTTAATCTTTACTTTGCGTGGGATTTCAGATTTCTTCCTGGAGCCATTTTTACGGTCTTAAATAACCGCGCATCTATGGAGGGCGTCTCCCCCCCCCCCCCCCCTCCCTCCACCTGGGCTGCGCTCTACCCGAAGGTAACGTTTAAGGACGGGGCGAAAACTTCTCGGCTGCTGAGGGTTTTTACTCCCGTTCTGGACGCCCGGCCGGGTTGGACGCGTGACCCCGGCACGCTCCGCCACCGGTCGGCGAATGAGGTGCGTCTGACCGGTCGATCTCACAGAGAAGTCCCAGCATTCAAAACTCAGCGCTTTTATGCACGGATCAATAATGGTCCACTGCTGAGCTTGCGGGATGATCGTCAGCCACCAAGTGCGCAGGTACGTGGCTTTTAAGATGTGACAGAAGAGAGCATCACATGCATCACAATGACATCCAGCCTGAATGTGAAAATTACAGCACCAACGTGAGTAACGCACAGGAGAAACTCTGCCTACATTCTGACGACATAGCACTGTGTGATCAAGACGGCGATCAGTAGGGACAGTGCTGCACGTGATGTAGGAGCGCGGTGAAGCTCCTGTTCTGGGTGTAAGCGTAGATAAGGGCCGGGCGATGTGAGCAAGTGCTCGAGACGGCAGTAACGACTCGTCAAGGAACGCAGACCATAAACAAAGTGAAAGCACAGGATATATATACATAAATGGCATATGGTTGAAAAAGACATATGGCCAAAATATCAATACATCTATCTCTCATTTCTCCTGGATATTCTACAAGGCAAGAGGCTAGTTTTAGCATCCCAACTTGGTAGATAACAGCCTTACAGATTTCTTCCTGCATCATAAGTTCCATTTCTCACATATTTTTCTCATCCACACAATGGCCATCTTCATCAAAGCAATTACACTATATGAATTTTGGATGCAGTTTCTTCTCTGCATTTATTCACCTTTCAACATAGCACACAACCTTAAAGGCAAATTTGACACACAACCTTCCCCCCCAAAAAACTACTGTTCCAAGCAGTCAAACATAGGCTCATGTTTTTGCAGGTTGTGCATCATCACTTTTTGCAAAAACTAGGATGAATTTTGAACATCCAAGGAAAAAAGCATGCCTGAAAGCAGCTTAATGCAGAAAAATTCACATGGTATGGCTACATTCAAAACATGGATCAGTTACCTCAGCTGCCATGCAATTTTGCACATTGCTAACAAAAATTGCATGGCAGTTCAATTTTATGCAATGGAAAACAACACTTCACCTTTTTCAGAAGAAAAATCTCCACCGCGAGCGTGTTATGCGCAGTACGAAACGGGTACAACCAGCTCGCGTTAGCAGAATTGCCCAACTTGGAAATCATACAACCAAACGACATCTTTAGCACCAAAAATAGTGAGCAAACAATTAGCATTCTTTATTTTGTCGTTTCGACCATTGCTACTCACAATGCTCGCATGAGCGCCTATCATCTTCAAGAAATTACCACCTGACACTATTATAATTTCGGCAAGAAATTAGTAATGTGACTTTTAACACGCAGGCAGCAGACGATTTATAACGCATACTAAAAGGGCAACATAAGCACCAAATCACGGACATACGAGAAACCAAGAAAAGTATCCCAGTTCTGCACATTCGTGTCTCCAATTATCTGTTGGTGTGCTGAGCCTTAGTACATAGCATAATTTCGATCATTTTTCTCAAATATTTGATAACTTACGGCCCATCGCGCGCAGACCAGAAAAGCGCCTACACTTTTACCTTATCATTGCACTTCTTTCTACATCTTGCCTTATTATTGCACTCCTAATTCATTACCAGTTGTGAAGCTTTAATTGATATTTCCAAAGAGACAACACAGAGAAAGAGCCAACAATGTCGGCTGAACTGAAGCACTACCAGCAATCTTAAAAAAACGACCAAGCCACGGGAACCCAACACCGAAGCCAAGCCAACGTTTTCGGTACGGTACATTAACGTCTATTAGCGCAGTGCACCCCATACACGAGTCCCGATGATGCGATTCGCACTTATTAGAACCAAACACATCGTGGCGACAGTGTCGCTTAAGCTAACACTTGGGTTCAATTAATATGACTACTCCGTTGCCGTGAGATGTTGCCATCATATCGTGTGGAGGGACTGTCGTAGCACCCTCTAAAAGCAGTGCACCTCTTATACAATTCCAACGAGCGAGGCCGGAAATCGCTCTGACATCCAGAGACATACTCTGCCGAGATAATGTGCCAACAGCAATCCTAAGTAAACGGACCAAGCCCGGGAAACTAAGGCTGAAGCAAGGCCAGCGTTTTCGGTACGGTACATATCCGTATTTTTGCGTAGTACACGTCACACACGAGTCCAGATAATGTGATCCACACTTATTGGAACTAAACACATCGTGCTGACAATGTCGGTGGAACTGCAAGACTTCGGTCCGATGAATAAACTCATGCATTGCCGTGAGAAGTTGCCATCATGTGCGGACGGACTGCAGTAGCACCCCTTTCAAGTAGTACACCTCTTGCATAATTCCAATTGGCGAAACCTAAAAACCGCTCCGACATCCAAAGATATGCTCTACCGAGATAATATGCCAATAGCAATCCTAATGAAACGGACCAAGCCCCGGAAACCGAAGACTGAAGCAAAGCCAGCGTTTTCGGTACGGCACATATACGTCTATTAGCGTATATGTGCCGTACCGAAACATACAAAACGTACCAAACTCACATCCAAATACATGCTTTACCGAGAGAATATGGTCACAACAACGCCAAAGTAATAAGCCAAGCCCCGGAAATCGAAGACCAAAGTAAATCCCACGTTTTCAGTACGGTACACATGCTTTAATTGGCGCAGTGCACCTCTGCACGGGTCCGGATAATACAATTCACACTTGCTAGAAATAAATACGTCGAGCCGACAATGTCGGTTCAGTAAAACACTTCGGTTCAATGACTAAGACCCATGCATTGTCGTGAGATGTTGCCATCATGTGCGGACGGACTGCAGTAACACCCTCTTGAAGTAGTGCACCTCTTGTACAATTCGAATTGACGAGACCTAAAAACCGCTCTGACATCCAAATACATGCTCTACCGAGATCATATGCCGACAGCAACCCCAAGGAAATAGGCCAAGCCCCGCAAACCGAAGACCGAAGCAAAGCCAGCGTTTTCGGTACGGCACATATACGTTTATCGGCGCGGGGCACTTGAAACACCAGTCCTTATAGTTCGATTCACACTTACTAGAAGTAAACACGTCGTGGCGACAATGTCCTAAGCCAGTGTCCTAAGCCAGTGACAATTTCCTAAGAACAAGACTTATGCATTGCCGTCAGATATCACCATCATGTTGCGCGGACTGACCGCAGAAGCAGCCCCTTAAAATAGAGTATCGCTTGCATTATTCCAGTTGGCGAGACCTGAAAACGCCTCTGGCATCCGAGAGCATTCTCTACCGAGATAGTTCTCTCGTGTATAAGGTGCCCTGCGCTTATAAACATGTACGGGCCGTACGGAAAACGTGGGTCTCGCTTCGGTCTTCGGTTTCCGGGGCTTGGTTGTTGTTGTTTATTGGAGTTTACGGGCGCGCCGACTGCGGCAGTCATTTGGTGCCCATCCGGGGCTTGGTCCACCCCCTTAGAATTGCTGTTGACACATTATCTCGGTAGAGTATGTCTTTGGATGTCAAAGCGGTTTTTAGGTGTCGCCAATCGTAATTATACAAGAGGTGCACTACTTCAAGGTGCTACTACAGTCCGTCCGCACATCATGGTGACATCTTACGACAGTGCACGAGTCTTATTCCTTGAACCAAAGTATTACAGCTCAACTGACGTTGTCGGCACAATGTGTTTATTTTTACTTAGTGTGAATCGCATTACAAGGACTCTTGTTTCAGGTGCCCCGTACGAATAAACGTCTATGTACCGTACCGAAAGCGTTGGCTTTGCTTCGGTCTTCGGTTTCCGGGGCTTGGCTTCTTTCCTTGGGGTTCATGTCGGCATATTATCTCGGCAGGGTATGTCTTTGCACATCAGAGCGGTTTTTAGGTCTCGCCAATCGGAATTATACAAGAGGTGCACTACTTTAAGAGGGTGCTACTGCAGTCCGTCCGCACATGATGGCAACATCTCACGACAATGCATGGGTCTTAGTGATTGAACCGAAGTGTTGTAACTGAACCGACATTGTCGGCACGACGTATGTATTTCTAGCAAGTGTGAACTGCATTATCCGGACCCGTGTATGTGGTGCACTGCGCCAATTAAAGCATATGTACCATACTGCAAACGTGGGATTTACCTCGGTCTTCGGTTTCCGGGGCTTGGCTTACTACTTTGGCATTGTTGTCAGCATATTCTCTCGGTAGAGCATGTCTTTGGATGTGAGTTTGGTACGGTTTGGATGTTTCGGTACGGCACATGTACGCTAATAGACGTATATGTGCCGTACCGAAAACGCTGGCTTTGCTTCAGTCTTCGGTTTCCGGGGCTTGGTCCGTTTCATTAGGATTGCTATTGGCATATTATCTCGGTAGAGCATGTCTTTGGATGTCAGAGCGGTTTTTAGGTTTCGCCAGTTGGAATTATGCAAGAGGTGTACTACTTGAAGGGGGTGCTACTGCAGTCCGTCCGCACATGATGGCAACTTCTCACGGCAATGCATGAGTCTTATTCATCGGACCGAAGTCTTGCAGTTCCACCGACATTGTCAGCACGATGTGTTTAGTTCCAATACGTGTGGATCACATTATCTGGACTCGTGTGTGACGTGTACTACGCAAAAATACGGATATGTACCGTACCGAAAACGCTGGCCTTGCTTCAGCCTTAGTTTCCCGGGGCTTGGTCCGTTTACTTAGGGTTGTTGGCATATTATCTCGGCAGAGTATGTCTCTGGATGTCAGAGCGATTTCCGGCCTCGCTCGTTGGAATTGTACAAGAGGTGCACTACTTTATGAGGGTGCTACGACAGTCCCTCCGCACGACATGATGACAGCATCTCACGGCAACGGAGTAGTCATATTAATTGAACCCAAGTGTTGTAGCTTAAGCGACACTGTCGTCACGATGTGTTTGGTTCTAATACGTGCGAATCGCATTATCCGGACCCGTGTATGAGGTGCACTGCTCTAATACACGTTAATGTACCGCACCGAAAACGTCCGCTTGGCTTCGGTGTTGGGTTTCTGTGGCTTGGTTCTTTTAAGATTGCTGGACATGCTTCAGTTCAACCGACATTGTTGGCTCTTTCTCTGTGTTGTCTCTTTGGAAATATCAATTAAACTCCACAAATGGAAATGAATTAGGAGTGCAATAATAAGGCAAGAAGTAGAAAGAAGTGCAATGATAAGGTAAGAGTGTAGGCGCCTTTCTGGTCTGCGCGCGATGGGCCGTAAGTTATCAAATATTTGAGGAAAATGATCAAAATCGTGTTATGCACGAAGGCTCAGCGCACCAACAGATAATTGGAGATACGAATGTGCAGAACTGGGATACTTTTCTTAGTTCCTCGTATGTCCGTGATTTGGTGCTTATGTTGCCCTTTTAGTACGTATTATAACTCGTCTGCTGCCTACGTGTTTGTCACATTACTGGTTTCTTGCCGAAATTATAATATTCCAGATGGCAATTTCTTGAAGATGATAGGCAATCATGCGACCACGGTGAGGAGCAATGGTCGAAACGACAAAATGAATAATGATAATTGCTTCCAGATTATTTTTGGTCCAAAGATGTTGTTTGGGTTGTATGATTTCCAAGTTGGGCAATTCTGCTAACGCGAGCTGGTTGTGCCCGTTTCGTACTGCCTATAAAACGCTCGCGGTGGAGATTTTTCTCCTAAAAAGGTGAAGTACTTGAAGAATCCCATAAAACACATCTATCTCTTCAGATGATATTTGCAAACATGCAACTGACAGACAAGTGGTCATATGTCCCAGAACAGGGCAATTATGATGCAGTTGAGGATAAGGTCTGTCTGTCCTTGTGGCTTAGTTGTTCAGAGATAGATGGTGCTGAACACATTGAAATGTTGAACTTTCACCACCAACTTCTGCCATTGCCTGGGATTGCTCATCAGATGGTAAAGGCCACGGCTCTCACACCATGCACTGCTTAGTGTGAGCTCTGATCCTGGAAATGCACCCAAAGGATTCAGATCAAATCTTTAAAAGGTTTATGGTACCTTACATAAAAAGCCAATGAAAACAGCATCTGCAACTTGTTTGGAAAAATTTGGCTTTCAATTTGGCTTCCAACCAACAGACCTTTTGTGGTACTTTTCAAAATGATGCAACTATGCTAAATTATTAGGGAAGATGCTACACACCAATGGTAAAGCAATAGAGAAATATGATACTGTGCCAAGAGCAAATATAACAGATATATTACAGCACATAATGTAACGTAAACATATGACAGTATGTCTCAGCTTCCAAAATGATCATATTCTTCTGTCACAGTTTGCAAATAGCACATTTTGCAAAGAACAAAAAACAGCCTCCGGTTGGAGTCCCCACAGAGAGAACCTATCCCATGTTGTTGCCTCCTGTGCCATTTGTTTGAGATTGGATAATGGGAAACAAACAAAGGGCACAACCACCATGTGTTACTAATGCCAATTTCTGATTTATTGTCATTTCACATCCCAAAGTGCCCAACAACCCAGTCCACCAAAAAGTTTAGACAGAATACCAATACAACCTCAGGCCACATAAGGGCACTGTCAACTCCAAATGACACATAACATGAGCTAGAAACAGCGTAAGACCAAAAGCAGAAGCAATTTGGAAGTAAATTGAATGCGGGATAAAAGTACGCCTCCCCGACTGCATAGCAAACTTCAAAAAGTTTCTTACCCTTCTGAGTTTCCCCATGTCAAAGCTGAAGGTGGCTCGTGGAAAACAAACCAACATTTACGCCTTCTGGTCTTCTGACATCCTACAGCGCAGCCACACACCTACATTTATATTTGCCCCTTATCTTCTACACCTCCCGCGCGACCGCGCGTAACCAGTGTCCGACTCAGGACCCTAGAACAGAGAGTATAACCGTCCGGCCAAAGTCCGCTGTTTCGACTGATGACGTCACAAGTATATTCGGCACGTAATGGTCAACGGTGGATGCACGTCTACCGCTGTTTACTTGGCTTTTTGAAAAGGTTCTAAGGCTGGAAGCCGTTAAATATTTTTGTTAGATCATAACAGGACTATTTCTTCTCCGAACAGGCCATAGTATGAGCTCCAAGGTCTCAAGGTCTATCAACACGCGCCCAGGTGGCCAGCTAGATACCATTCGCTCGAGTGGGGGTCAATTTGACCCTCGCTGAGATCCCGGGAACTAAGAAAGCTAGAGACATAAAATTTACAGGGTGCGTTGAAATTTACGTTAACTCAGTGAGATCGAGGTTTGAGGTTCCTAGGTCATGACCTTCAGGTCAAACAAGGTCATATAAGGTCAAATTCCAGGTTGGACTCCCGAATACCCCAGAACCTAGGCAACTGTTTCTAAGCAAAACATCACACGCCCATTTGAGGTCACTCACCTTTTTTGACCTTCTCGAGGTCATGGTGACCAAAATCATACAAGACTTCTCTGAGTTTTGCATTTGAGTAAGCGACAAACACTATGCTTGGCAGTATGCTCCTAAAACAAAATGTCAAACCTGGTTATCTTTGGTCAATGACATGTTCTGAACTCCAAGAACTCAATGGATGATGTATAATGTGGTTCCTGCTGTCAGTAAATTAGAAATGAGCACTAGAAGCTATCCCATACAGCAAGCCCTAGAGTAACAACCCAGGCTGGTTTCGACTTAAGTCTGATCTTCATGCCTGACCTAAAGTCAACATAACTTCCTCATTCAATATTGGTGGTGCCTAAGAAAGCACCTCAGAGATGTATGGCTACATGTTTGCAGAGGTTGGGTCAATTGGCAAAAGTTTAGTTCTTCAAAAAGTATATGCTCTTTGGCTAAGTGCAGATGCTGCATTACAAACATTTTTTTAAAAAATTTATCCCGAATGGTTTGTATGGGTGACTTCGGATTCAGAGTACCTGCTAAGCATGGCTGGTTGCGTGTACCCTGAACCCACCACCCAAGCGTGCCGTCCAGTTCAACAGCTAATTTTGCCTCCGCCTTTTCTCCAGACAGGAATGCGGAGGGTTTTACGTGCCGCACAATGCTGCGACACGGCCGCCTCGGGTCTGGGTTGAACCTCGTTGGCCAGTTGCCAGCTGGCCTTTCCACTTCAGTCGGGTCAAACAATGCGCCCACTCTGGGACTCGTACCCAGTGCCGCTGGATTACGAGTCCAGCATCTTTCCCCAAGACCACGGAGGCGGCGATATTGATGCTACAGTGGGGTCAGGTCGAGGTCATTCCATAGGTTAGCATGATAATTTGGTGCATTCATGCAACACATGATTCAAAATATTTTCACACCCATTTTGCTTGCATTATGCAGCTTAAATATCAGTTATAATTCTTTTTGCTGGTCAGTGCATGCTCAAAATGTGGGTAAGATCCCAAGATGAGGTAATACGGGGTCAACATGACACGCGGTAGGCTAGTCACGTCATACATGTTTTGGATGGCCTATCCCACGGGAATCCAATAAAATTACTTTTAATCTTGCATCGGGTCATGTTAGGCCATAAAGAGATCAAAACCTGCTGTTTGTCAAAACCTTCTCTGACCTTTGAAAGGCATTCATTAGCCATGGGCAGGCTCGGGAGATTTATTTTCAACCTGCTGTGGAAATAGCTACCACTCAGCTCATGTGTTGTTTCAAATGCAAATTTCGTAATTTGCAAATTGGTGGAAGTTTTAATTTGCCAGCAATAAAGGAAAGCAAACTATTTTGTAACAACCAGACATTGCCCAGTGCACAGATCATCTTTATGTATGCACGAATAACACATTCTAGTATGATTTCCTCAATACCAAGAGCAGCCACGCAATTTCCTTATTCTAAAGGACGCGTGTAAATCGACTCAGGAGTGCATCTACACAGAACAGCTCCTCTGCTTAAATCCACTACGAAGTGGATTTACACAGGATGCCACCCCTGTGTAAATCGACTCAGATCTGAGTTGATCTACACATAAACGCACTGTTGTGTAAATCCACTTGTGAGTAGATTTACACAAGTGTGGCTTCAGGAGTAAATCGACTCGGATCTGAGTGGATTTACACAGGAGCGCCATTCTGTGTATATACACTCCGGAGTGGATTTAAGCAGAGAAGGTGTTCTGTGTAGATGCACTCATGACGTGATATACACGGAAGCGCCATTCTGTGTAATTCCACTCGCGAGTGGATTTAAGCAGAGAAGGTGTTCTGTGTAGATCCACTCATGACGTGATATACACAGAAGCGCCATTCTGTGTAATTCCACTCGCGAGTGGATTTAAGCAGAGAAGGTGTTCTGTGTAGATTCACTCATGGCGTGATATACGCAGAAGCGCCATTCTGCGTAACTCCACTCGCGAGTGGATTTAAGCAGAGGTGTTCTGTGTAGATGCACTCATGATGGACACACACACCTGTGAATTACATCGCGATGTGATCTGCGCAGGCGACAGAGCGTATTCAACGTAGCGAACTGGCGAACTGATCTATGACTTACCGAATAAGGGAAAGGTGTGATTTCAGCAATCAAACACGCGTACAAAAGCTGAAAATATGCATTTGCCCATGCATAGCTCATTTTTTCATCACTGAAGCTACACATCGGCGTACTTTATTGAGAACATACCGTCCAGAGAAGCGAATATATATATGCATATATATATATATATATATATATATATATATATATATATATATATATATGTACATATACAATATAGTATGCGTGCGTTTGCGCGTGTACATGTGTATGTACCAGGAAAAGTAGATGCTGAACTTGTCATATTGCTTACAAGGCACGCCATGCAGCATCGCATGCTTGCCACACGGTGCTTTGCAGTGTGCGGCTTGTATCCAGTCTTGGTAACGGGTGAGGGGTGCGGAGGGCTCCTAAAGGGGCTCCTTGATGGTGAAACGCCCCCCCCCCCCCTCTCATACACACAAATTCGTCAGCTTTGGCCGATGCATTTCCACCGGCATGATTTCGTGCGTGTTTTATGCATTTCTAACTTTCTGCACTGGGGCAAGAAGCCATGAAAGGTACTGGAAAGCAATTTGCTGTCTGTATTTTGTTGCAGGCAATAATTAACAGAAGGGAGGTGATGTTAGATGACATACAAAATAACGCATCGGTTTTATTCCTTTTAAATTGTTAAGCTGGTTCTATCCAAAGGGATAGATCTTAGAGCTTTGCCAAGCTTTTGTTCTGAGCTCTGCAGAGATATTCATGACCCCGTGCACGTTGAGTGTAGATGGAAATGGGGTCAGCAATGTTTTCACCTTGGCTGACCCATGTTCGCCTAGGGATGTTAAACGTTCTGTCAGAATTTATTAGTGATGCAACTTACGTAACAGTGTTTAGGATACGCACTTCAAGTCTTAGAAGCCTAATCCAATGATGTGATTACATCTCCTCATGCAGTAATGCATCTTCGCCCAGAGTTTCTATGTGGCAAGCGTATCCTCGATTTCAGAGGTCTAGTTAGGTCACTTCCGGTGAACCTAGGGTCTTGTAATTAACATCTGTAATAGTACCGAGCATTCAAGGGGCAATGGCAAGAAATGCCCGACCCTAGCCATTATATTTTCGAATGGGACTACTTGAAGTCATCTTTGGAAAAACAGACTTAATTTAAGTAGCGCTGCCCTGGGCGGGAAAATCGCAATGATGGAACGTTGAATAGCGCGGTAGGTAAACTGGAGAAATGCATGGAAGACTTCGTTAAGCCCTCACTCAAAAAACAAAAACAAATTGGAACCGAAATCGGCAAATCCAAACTTGGGCCGTACGTACGTTCATGCCTATGCAACCTACATTCTGAATGCAATTCGGTACCTTAACTGAACCTAGTACTGTGAAGTAACCCAACTGAAGCTACTCAACTGATTCACACGCGGTACCAATATGGGTGTGTTTGACATCCAGATGAGTCTTTCGTCTGTAAATTCGAAGTCGCTCAACTTGGTGCTAACTTAAAACCAAGAACTTCACTTCTGCGTAACGTTATGGGAAACGCTTTTTAGGTTTAGGTCACTTGGAGACGTCTGTGCCGAAAGAACCTCACTGTTAAAGACAGTCATTGGCGGTACCTAATGAGGGTACCGCCAATAATAAAATGCGATAAATATTCTCTTCGCTCTTCTATCTTCTACCTTCGGCTCTTCACAAATATGTCTTCCGTGAAATCGCTAGCATTTTCGTAGGCACATCAGCTTTGCCTGCCTTGTAAAAGACACACGATAAAGTTGTGTGCATGCAGCTGTCGTCCAACCTCGGTACCCATGATCCTCGGTCACTCAACCGAAAACGCCCTGGACGATGCCGCTGAGTGAGCTGTACTCGGATTGGGGTTAAGCACGTCGTGGCCGTCACCTTCGTAAACTTCAGCCGTGCCTTTAATGTATTAACCATGGCGTAGATCCGACAAAGCTGCAGTGATATTGTATTGATCCGAATTGGTTTGGGAGTTACCTTGCTGGTCGAAGGTGGGTGGTGAGAAGCGCAATCTTTCTCTTCTGTCGATTTACGGTGTCCCTCAGCGACCCTTGGTTGACCCTATCCTCTTCAGTATTTTACGAATGAATCTATATCTTACCTCCTTCACGAATATCTAGTACCCTGTGCCGACCACACCCAACTGCTGGACTCTACACATCCAGACCAACCATTCGTTTTGAAATCACGACAGGAGGAAACCATTCAAGTAGTTAATTCCTTCTTCACATCTAACTCTCTTAAAATGAAGCCGACCAAAAGAGCTATTCTTCCCGGCACTCCACAATCCTGAAAGGAAACCTTATATTTTTACCTGGGCAGTGCGTGACACCAATTGAGCCCTTCGTCGCCCATGAAGGTGCTGGGGGTCCTATTGCAGGTACCTTTTCTTGGGAGATGCTCACATCCTACGTTAAAATGCGCAGCCCCATCCTTTTCCGCTTACATAGAATCCGCCACAACCAACCATATTGGCTGTTTGTGACGAATCACAATGAACAAATTCCACCACAAACCACAATCAACAGATTCGTCACCCGAGGTTCGTAAATCTATCATCCAGTCCCATGTTCTCATCTTCTGTACTGCCTCTCGGTCTGGGGTGTGGCTGCAGCGCATCACCTAAATAGAGTGCAAGGGGTGATTAACCGTGGGGCCAGGATCGTCACCGATGCTCCTCAGCAAGATCCAATGGCGGCGACCGTTCAGGCGCTTGGCTGGCGCGGTGACCTAGTCATTCCCCGTGGCAGCATCGCTGTGTTCAGGGCCCTTAATGACTCGTGGGTTCCTTTGGAGATTCGGTCCCTGTTCACCACACGCACAGCTTTACGCCAGCGTGTCACCCGCGCGGCAGCGATGGGCGCCCTGGGTCTGCCAGCCCTCACCTATCGACAGCACGCAGGTCTTTTCGTATTTACGCGGCCTCATCCCGCTGCCGCCGACCACCACCACCTCTTACGCCTACAATGTGCTTTGCGTCAGTCTGAACGATGTAGACTGCCCTGTTGTGTAATCATTGCTTGTTTACCGCTTCGCGATATATTCTGACGGCTTAAATTTTGATACATAATTTACTGTTGGCCAAGTTGTTAGAACGAAGGGACGATTGATATCGTGCGAATCTGGTCGCGCGGTTTTTTTTTTAAATATTGCACCGATACTACTGTTGCAATCGTACCGAGTCAAACAACCCAGCTGTCTGAATAATTTGTGATTGAAATGAGCTGAACATGACCCAGCCACGCATTCGCAATGAGAGGTGTCATTAGAGCTGCCAGTGGTCTTGCGCATACGGAAGAAACTCACAAGACATTTGATGGATTTCCTCAGGCGTATTTGTGGATACGTGACATCTTCACAACGCGCTATAATCACTTCAGCAGGGTTGGTCAGCTTTAAATGTATTAAAGTATTGAGGTCAATGACCTCTCTGGGATAACCACAGCCTTGGAAGGTACGCGAAATGCAGTTCTGGGCACGCAGCCGTACGAGCTTATCACAGATGCATGCAATGAGAAGTAGCAACCATGTCACAACAGCGCAGGTATTTTACCGCATTGGAGCGGCCAGACATGCCGTGTTGTCAGGAAAACTTTCTCACATGCCAACAAATCCCGTACACTAACAAAGGCACACCCTGAGTGCTGAGATGCATGGAAACCCACCACTACGCACAATCATCAACGTTCTTCTTGACTAGATTCAAAGCGTGCGAGCACAACCAGTGTCAAAAAACACCAATAACAACCATGGCTGAGAATTGTTGAACGCACTAAACAATTATATAACAGCGGCCCGACACATTGAATAAGTAGCCAAAGCAATGTTCTCATGTTGGTATTTTTTAAAACACATTCTCCTTAGCGGTCACTGGTTAAACTAGCACAAAGCAAAATTGTACATACATTTGTATGCGTCTTCCTCGCATGGGGCAAGTATACAATTACCCAGTCAGTTCTCGCATATGTGGAACTGTCGACGAAGAACGCATCAGACATTTGACGAGGCTACTTAGTTCACTTCAGCTACTTAGTTCAGGTACACGACAGATCTAAGCTCGCTCAACGTTCATCTCGACTAGTGAGGAGATAGTGCAAGGACATCCAGGGACGCAGGAGGTTGGACGTAAGCAACCATTACTTGGTGAGTGGTGCTATTTAACAAAGCTTATCCAGTTTGGAAACAATCAACACAGATAGTCGGAAACGCTTTCAGCCTTTCAAAGTCTCTGGATGGGCTTGCAATACTCATATATGTACATGAAGATGTATCTTGGCAAACTAGCTATTCACATCATGACATGCAAACGAATATAGATATCGAGCCTGTTCTCTACAATAGAAGAAGCCTAAGAGCTCTACAGGTATCCGGGAAGTCCAGGCGTTTCCGATGAACGAAGTTATGTCAAATTCGTGGAACACCGTGACCACGCGGTGCATGATGATGGCGGGTTTAAAGCCGAGTACGTGGACGGTGTAATCCAGCGCTCCCACCATCCACCGTTGCTGTTCAGTACTCTGAAGAAAAAAAGGAACACGTTAAGAAAAACTTACATCAAGACATAGTACGCACTGAGCAGAAACATTATGACCTAGTTTTACGCCGTACCATGTGTTATTGATCGATACAAGTTAGTCATGACCGGAAACGCACCGCATATGAGCCGGTCATATTTCCCGACTCATTACTGTTCGAGACGTGGTTTTACTAACAATTGTCAATGAAAGGTCGCATCAATTCACAACAAGCAAGCTTACCTTATTTCTTTGCTGATCCCACGACTGTGGTGACGCTGCCTTTAGGACGCAGGCAGGCGACGATTTTCTGGCTGCAGCAGAAAGCTTGCCTTCGACACCGGGTGGGAATGCTCCAGTGAGATGTCCCTAATCTCTAAACGCAATGACTTTTTCCAGAAACACTAGGATGCTTACGGGACAGCCGACTTTTTTGGTTCTCGTGTTTCGGACACGACGATCACCAGCTTTGCTTTCGTACTGGCGCCCACCATGAGTGCATGAAAATTTAACGAGACGGTACTTTTTCTGCTGCAAAAGCGCCTCCTTGTCAGCACGGTCAGCAACCAACTTTGAAATGAAGTGCCCAGGATTTGTCTGAAGAAATTTACCAAGAGTGACAGAGCTCGACTTGAAAAACTTCACATTCGTCTCGGCCTCCAATTCACGGATATGGGCATCTAGCTCATCAAAGGAATGAAAACAGTCACCTTTCCTCAACACAGGCATCTTCTATCTTTTGTTGAGATGCTATACGTCTGAAACATAGCGAAGTATGTTAGCTAAGTGCACTGCCCAGTAATGTCCACAGACATTATGCGCAAAGCACAACCAGCTAGTTTGCCAGCTGGCATACCAAGAACCACAAGGAGGCAGGAATATTAGGTCAGACCAGCAGGGATTCCAGGTCAGATCATGAGGAGTCACAGGTCAGATCATGAGGAGTCACAGGTCAGTTCATCAGGATTCACAGGTCAGATCATCAGGAGTCACAGGTCACATCATCAGGGGTGCCAGGTCAGATCATCAGGGGTGCTGGGTCAGATCATCAGGGGTACCAGATCAGATCATCAGGGGTAAGAGGTCAGATCATCAGGGGTACCAGGTCAAATCATCATGGTACCAGGTCAAATCATCAGGGTACCAGGTCAGATCACTAGGGGTAGATCTGGTACCCACCTCCTGGTGGCCTGACCTGGTAATTCTAACTCCAGTAGTCTGATCTGGTGACCCCACGCACTGATGGTCTGATCATCAGTAGCACCAGGTCAGACCATCAGGCACAAGGCACCATGCCAAACAAGCAGGGGGCATGGGTACCAGGTCAGACCAGCTGGCAGCAGCAGTGCCAGGTCAGACCATCAATAGTGGGGGTACCCTATCAGGTGGCAGGAATACCAGGCCCAACCACTAAGCACAGGGGTACCAGATAAGACCATCAGGGGCAGAGGTATCAAGTCCTTCTACCATGTGGCACAAGTACCACGTCAGATCACCATGAGACAGCAGTATTATGCTACCAGGAGCACTGGTACCAATTCACACCATCAAGTTGTGGTACCGGGTAAGGCCACCAGGAGGAAGTAGTACCAGGTCAGACCATGGGGGGCAGGAGTGTCAGGTCTGGCCACCAGGGGCCAGAGTACCAGGAGGTAGGAGTACCTTGCCAGACTCTCAAGGGCAGTAATATCAGGTCAGGAAGCCCTGACCTTGAACTGCTGCTATCTGATGCATCAAAGGGGCCTCTTGAATAGAGTGCCTCTTAATCCAGTACAGGGCTTCCTGGCTTGTAACACAGCCTGCCAAGCCAGCAAAGGGCTCACCATAACACAACATTGGGCCTTCTGATCTAGAACATCAGGGGCCAGGGCACCAGATTGCAGGAGCACTACATTAGACTATCAGGGCCAGAGACAAGAGCCAGACCATTAGTGCTATAAGAAAAAGTTATCAAGGCTGTATACCACATAAAATGTTTAAAGCCTAGTTTGGCTCAACCACTGATGTATAATGCAGGGATCACTCAGCACACATTCAGCTTTTTTGCCACCGTGGAGGATGATCAAGCCATTAAGTAATAATATTAGACAAACAAGGGCAATGAGGAGAGTCAATCCAATTTGCAACCTTGATAGGTTATGAAAACAAACTGAAAAAGCCAGCATGTTTGCTAGCATATGAAAGCTGCATAGAAACTGGTCACAGTCCGGGAAGACCTCTGTGATGGCCAACTTCTCAGCATGGTCCTTGTCAGTCAGCCACACCTACAGCTTTCTTACATATATATATATATATATATATATATATATATATATATATATGATCTAAACACTGCTTTTAAATAAGTTTACATACATGCAAAGAGTATGTGAACAGTTGTGAACAACAACAATCATGTTTATTGTTTGCATTCTAACCTTAGTGGGTCCTAAAATGCATGTTGATGAAGCTAAGATCTCCAGTAACATCCTTCCTTGCCTCACCAGATCCAAATTTGCTTTTCAAACACAGCTGCTGTTTTCTCAAAGTTTTTAAAATTGATAAATAACTGTTTTTGGCCACTTGTTTTGTTACAATTGTGTACCTCGCTTACAAGATATCTCCTTGTCAATGCTAGACTTTGAAAAAACTTAATCATTCCCAGCTGTTACTTTACAGCTTTCAATACATTTTCTTAGAAGCATATATGTACTGGTCAAATCTTTTCTTAAATTAATACCACCTGATGTAAAGTACTTTCCAGCATTTCCACAAAATCCACAGATTTTGATGAAAACACCTACCCAGTCTTGCTTTCAGCCAGGATGGGCCAATTCCTTTTCAAACCAGAAGACAGGCATTCAACAAATCAGCTGAAGATCACCATTATCTTATACATAAGCACTGTAACATTCAATCAGCTGACAAAACCTGCTCCCATTTGTGACAAAATGTATAGGTACAAAGTATGTGCTACTTTTAATGAATTACCTAAATACAAAGTAGAAACAAGTGAGGGAAAATCAGTCCAGCCTGCTGATGCTGACAGAGGGAATGGCACCATGGATTTTTGGTTTGGGGGGAGGATATCCAAGGGGCCTCCTAAGCAAAATGGGGCTGCCTCACAGGGGGCCTCATGGGCAATGTTGTCTTGAAAGTTGAAGGGAAAGGAAAATTGCAGGCATATGTTCTTTTACCAAACTGTTATAAGCATTATATCCAGGTAAATAGATGCTGACAATAAAACAAACAGAACCTTATAATTTTGCAACAAAGGGCATTGGTACCATACAACATGGCCTCCCGGCACGTGAAAGGGCTTTGTCACCAAGAACAGCATACTTTCAATCCACAAAAGGGGTCCTCAAAGTTTAAGGAGATCCTGATTTGGAACTGCTGCCATCTACCCGTCTGCCGGCAATGGGAGGGGGAGGGGGCGGGGACAGCCCCTATGCCATTGCTGCGTCGTCCCTGGTTGAAAGCACCCTGATTTTGACCTACGCCTCGTCTCTGGCCAAGTGTACCTATTTAATGAAATTACTTTCATTGATCTGTGACTCGATTCGACATGCGCATACCTTCATGCACGCACAATATGCACATACCTTCAATCCTCATTTGCCGCGCACCACACCCACCCTCACCCGCACCTCGACACGCCCGGCGCTCAAAACCGCGCGTCGGTGCGGACACGGTCGCAAATGCAGGCGAGTGCGCATGCGCACACGTGACGTCATGAATCTGACTCGATTTACACAGTGGTGTAGTTGTGTGTAAATCGACTCGGATCCGACGTGATTTACACAGAAGGGCCGTTTTCAGTAAATCGACTCATGAGTCGATATACACGCTCCCTATTCTAAACATCAACAATGGGGGAATAGGTAAAAGACCTGGCCACAGCATCGCACTCCTATGAAGCATGCACAGTTCTTACTACTGGTAGCTTGTGGCTAAGATGCTTGTCCAATATTCATGCCAACACATCCTCGAGAATATTTAATACGTATTGGTACTAAGAGGGGAAACGGTGTTTAGTACCGATAGGTAATAAAAGTGACGGAGTTTAGTACGTATAGATACTAAACAGAGCAGACCGGTAACCCAAAGCTGGCCAGAGGAAATGAGGCTGTGTAGAGGTGGACGTCGTGAATTTCTTTTCTTTCGATGGAAGTAGAAAACCTTCACCATTTTGGGATCTCAGTTCTCATTTGAATGCGAGTTGCTCCCAGTACGCGGTAGGGGTGCGCGGCGAGGTCGGTCGGTGGTGCCTTGGTGGTTAGTGGGGAGGTGGTGGAAGTGATTGGGAAGCGTGCGTGGAGAAACTCGCGTGTAATTTTTAGAAGTGGTATCTACCGGCTGAATGTGATAATGATATATCCTGGACTATAGGGCATTGAAAAAGATATTGTCATCCGGGTAGTGCAAGGAATGGGATACTAGTCTCGAGATGTGGTTAGTATAAGACTTCGGGTTTGAATCGAATGTCTTGAACCAGCTCCGGACTGGCTTACAGACTGGAATCTGACTCAGCTCATGACCCAGCTGTTCCATATTTCATTTGACTAAGTTGAGGCCATGCTTACATTGGAGCACTTGATGCATGACTCATGCAGATTGCAAAATCAAATATCAAGCTCTGGGCCATTTACATGCATATGTATGTGCATGCATATATGTATACATACACATCTATCTATTCTCTGGCTTCTGGCAGATATTTGGCAAACTTCAGGATGTACAACATGGGCTTTTCTGTTTAGAAATTGTGATAACACTTCTGTGCTGAGGCTGCAAAAAGTTGTATAACTTATGTGGCACTGTGTTAATTTTGACACTGAAATAAGGTGTGGATTTGCCTAGGGTGCACCATATTGTCATGTGCTGCCAATCTGACTTGAGCCATGTAACTCACTGATGTAACTTTGTGGGAAATAATTAGCTCATGACTCAGGTCATGAAATGTTTGATATATGTGGTTCAAGTCATGACCCACACTAGCATTTTCCGCAATGAGCAGATGCAGCCTATAGCTCGCCCCAAGATGATTGACTCATAAGTGGATTCCCAATCCAGCTTGAGTTGAACACAGTTCTAGCTATCATGTTTATATGTGTGAAATCTTGCATTTTAGTAATTGGTTGCCTGGTTATGGTGATCATGTCAGGCAAACTGACATTGTTTTGTCATGTTGATTGTGTTGATGAAAAATAGTTGATATATCATGTTTGGCATTTCAACTAGATTTCAGTTAAGTCATATGTGTGTGTGTGTGTAGTGTTTAGTGTATATACATCCCCAGTTTCAGGCTGAGATTTTGCAAACACATGCTGTTTTTCCAGAAATTGCCACTTCAATTTCAGCCATCAATATATTTCTGGATATGGTCACTTCAGTTTCAGCCACTAATGCAACATTGGTAGAAATTATCAGTTTATGATTAGGCTCACAATGTTTGTGAAGAATGTGATTAGCCCATGACTCAGAGTATCATTTTTCCTAGTGAACTGACTCACATTACAACTCATCCATAAATATTTCACTCCTGAATGCATGCATGGTTCAGCTTGAGTCAAACACAAGTCTGGTTGGAATGCACATGTGTCCTGACATTATAACTTGATTTGAGTTGAGTTATAAGTATGAGTCATAGATGTGAACTTAACCCTAAAATGTGCACTAAGCTGAAGATATTGGGTGAAGCAAAGACTAATGTACAATGTATGAGTTATTGCATGGATCAAATGCTTTAGCTGATATATATATATATATATATATATATATATATATATATATATATATATATATATATATGTGTGTGTGTGTGTGTGTGTGTGTGTGTGTGTGTGTGTGTCTGATGTGGACACCATGACCAGGGAACCATGTGCTAAAATGCAGGATTTTACACATATATCAACATGCTACCTGCACCTGTGTTCAGCTCAGGCTGAATTGTGAATCTGCTCATGAGTCAATCATACTGGGGTGAGTTGCAGGCCGCATCTGCTCAATGGGAAAAAATGTTTGTTTGGGCCATACATGAATTACATCTGTCAAACATTTCATGAGATGAGTCATGAGCTAATTATTTCCCACAACATTCTATCAGTGAGTCATATGGCTGAAGTCAAATTAGCAGCACAAGGAAATTTGGTGCATCCTAGGCAAATTTGCATAGTTCATTGTCAAAATTAACACAGTGCAGCATGAGTTCCAAGCTTGCTTCAGCATCAGCACACAATAACCATATCACCATTTCTAAACAGAAAAGCCCATGCTGTTCATCCTGAAGTTTGCCTAGTCTCAGCCAGATAAATGAGCCAGATGCTTGATATTTGATTTTGAAATCTGCATGAGTCATGAGCCAAGTGCTTCAACATAAATATGGTGTGAACTTAATCAATCCAAAAATGGACCGACGAAGTCACGAACGGAATCAGATTCAGATCAGTCAGGCAGACAGATGCGTTCTAGAGGGATGCACACACACATGCACGCACGCACGCACGCACGCACGCACGCACGCACGCACGCACGCACGCACGCACGCACGCACGCACACCCAGGTCATTGCAACAAATTTGTTTGCGTAAGTCTCCAAGAACGGGAGAGAGGAAACAGCCGCCAAAAATTGTTGACAATCCCATCCCCCGAACTTATAGCACCGGCCAATACGAAACCTTCACAATTTGATGCCACTTGGTCGATAGCTTGTCCTTTTCAGGACATGGTGACCCTGGGATAGGTCAAAGGTCACCAAAGATTCCTAACAGTGGAAAAATTGACCTGAAAACATCCCTATCTGCAAGCATATGGAACAGATCAGTGCAACACTTTTACTTATTGATGCACCAATGTTGAAATCCTCTCCTTTTCTAAACATGGTGACAGTTGGTCAGGTCAGACGTCATCAAAAAACGTCCGACACCTCCAATATTGTCTGTAGATGCCCCCATGTTCCGAGCGTATGCGACCGATCGGCACGAAGCCGGTACCAATCGATGCACCATGGTCAAGAGCCATTCTGTCCAGAAGGTAATGTCCTTGTGTCAGGTCAGAGGTCACCATAAGTGCCCAACTTACAACAAGTTGTTTGCAGGTGAGTCTCACCCATGGTCTGTCCTTTCCAGAAGATGGTAACCTTGGGTCAGAGCAGAGGCCGGAAAATGACTAAAACCAAAATCAAGTTTGCAAGCAACTGCATGCTCCGAGGCTGTGAGACTGATAGGCACAAAACATCTACTAACAGAAATATTTACCATTCAATGCCGCTTGATAGACAATCTGGCGAGATTCATCTTTTCACATATTCATCCGGCCACGATCTCCGCACAAACTAAACTGACAAACTCTGACGCTCTCCAGCTATCATCTTCACAGTAGCTACACCACTGCGACCATCTGTCTCAAAAATGCACTTCATCCACACAATTGCACCTCGATTTAAAATGTCCAAATTTGGACCACCGGCTTTCAAACAGACGTGGGGTCGGTTTTGCCTATGATAACGCAGATGAACGGTCCTTGGTCAGATTATCCTTCCAGCCTAAATTGGTAGCACCTTCAGCCACCCATGTAAACGGTACTTTTTTGAGGGGATGAAAGCCAATGAACCAGATGTCAGTGTTTATGTCCTGTTGCGGATGTCGAGCTAGTGACAATGGCGATGACCTTTGACCCTTGAATCGCATATCAGTATCACTTGTGGATCGATATCGTTCTGGTTTCTTTTGTCACGTGTGTTCACCCAAGGTCAAGCTAGGTCGAAATATGATTTTTGTGAACAGATTGCTTTTTGAAGGTGTTCCTATGCGACATTTAATAGTGCTAAAGCTATGCAAGTGTCCTACTATCGCTGGGTGGGTCAATGCAACAACAGCCGTCCCCGTTTTGATCTGGCATGTCATCGCACGGGTACCGATAGTGTAGGGCTGCGCGTCTAGGAAACCAGAGGCACGGGGCTGGATTCTTCGCGGTGCCCGCTCTTCTTGCCAGTATGGAAGGCAGACGATGCCACATAGCCTCAGCATCTGAGTGTGCTGTAAAACCCAAGTGACGAAAACGACATCACAGGTCACACGTGGCGATGTTCACTTTTTTACTCCTCTGGTGAAGCTTTCCGAACCCATAGGATGCCATCCTCAGCATTGTCTCAGCAACTTTAGTTCTTTACATAAGGGGAGGCAGCTAGGCGTTGCAATTAGATGCATATGGCCTGACTGATTGTCCAATATTACGTTCACCCATATTCAATCACACCCATTTCATGCAGCTTGACTGGAGCTTTCCGACGCCCTGTCTGCCGTGGCCACAGCCTGCTAGTTTCCGACATCTTTTGGGGAGGCCCCGAGGCCCCATCATTGGGCGAAGGTGAAAAATTCCCATAAAGTCAAGCCTGTCATGGCCGGGTCTGTCCTGTCCTGTCCTGTCCTGTCCTGTCCTGTCCTGTCCTGCTCCGTTTTGTCTTGAGCAGAACATATAAGTGCGCTGGCCAGGGCGGGCGGTTTTTTTGTTAATCTGTTTTCTGTTTTTCATTCTGGCCGTCTTGTCCGCTGCCTCCGCTTTCTGCCTTCTGTACTCAATCCTTGGATTTTTACCCCTCCCCCCGCCCAATTCTTCTGTCCTACCGTGCCATTTGTCATGCACTACCGTGCGCTCTGCTGTTTTGTTTTCCCCATCTTGTCCCGTCGCTTCCGGTATCTAGCTTTTGCGCCAGGAGAACGTCCTTGTTATATGAGGGTGCCCATATCGGTGCGCCCTCACCCTTCTAAGAACTTTTCCAATGGTGTGATTACTTGCCGAGACCTTCGCGGTGTGAGTGATGAGGATGTTGCTGAGGGCTTTTGTGAGAAAGAGGTAACGGCGGTGAGTCGTATCAAGAGGAGAGAGAGAGAGGGGAGAGCTGACCGAGACTGATTCGATTATTCTGACGTTTTGCTTTGCAAGAGTGCCAGATAAGGTCCGCTTGGGATATCAGTCGTTCCCTGTTAGGGTCTATGTACCCGATCCAGTCCGGTGCTACCGATGCCAAACGTATGGTCACTTCACGGACAAGTGCTGGAAAGAAGTTAGATGCGGAAGGTGTACGGAAATAGATCACCAACACTGAGTGTAAATCAGAAACCGTGAAATGCGTCAACTGTGGTCGGGGTCACGTGGCGTCATATCGCAGCTGTCAGTCCTTGTCAGCGAAAGCTGTCCTGAACATCAAAGTGAAGGAAGGAGTCTCGTTTCGGGAGGCCCAACGCCGACACAACGATGCGACCACCAGAAGGACATACAAAGACGCCCTTGCCAGTCCGGCAAGGAATTTATCCCAAGTAACACCCGCTGCCAACGAGGTACTGAAACTGAGTGGACTTGATGATTTCAAAGGCATGACTGTAGGTGAGTTTGTACAGCTGATACTAAGCACACTTGTATCAACTGGCTCTGCTGTTCCGTCGCACCGGAAGTCGGATCCTCCGGAAAAGAATCCACCTGCGGCATTGGCCGCCGCTAGAGAAGCTCAGCCTATGGGGTCGGAACCCCCTGGTGGAGCTGCCAGAGCCCGGGGCTGGGTTGCGACCCGGGAACGGGGGATGGACCACGGTCCAGCGAGGTCGTGGACTTCACCCCCGATCATCACACCCCGGCCCAGCCCGTGCTGAAGACACGCCCTCCCGGGCTGCATCTCCCCCTCCATCCATACCAGCTACGACGGGATCTTTCGTCGCTGGCACAGGGGCGCTACGAGAGCTGACCCCTTCTGGCTCCCCAGCTAGTGGCCCTGCGGAGAGAGCCGGTTCCCCCCGGCTCACGGGAAACGGACAAGGTTCGGCATCCCCTAGTCGTCGCTCCCTCCCGGAGCCGCCCTTCTGAAACTGTTGTTCGTCCGGATTCTCTGGACCTTGGACCTGCACGGCGCGCCGCCAGGTCGGCGTCTGCACAGCGGACGGGGGCCGGCTCCCGCTGTCGACTCTGCCCCACTCACCGGGAGGGTCAATGGGTCCGCCTTCCATTCCTTTACCTGGCGACGGGGTTTTGGGTCGGCCTACCTCGCAGTCCCCGGTGGCAGGTCGTGCAACAAAGCGTGCCCCTCCTTGGCCGACGTCGCGTACGGAGGGTGGAGTTCCCAAAGCTCGACCAGGGGTCCGGCTTACCTCCACTGAAGTAGAGCGTCACCAGGGAGATTTGTTTAGTGCAAAATCCTAGGTGAACGCTTAAGGCAGATGTAAGCTATACCGATGGATCTTAGCCGTACACTGCACATACAAGCATACCTAGTATGCCACTGACGTTTTTACAATGGAACATGCGTGGTTTGAGGGCCAACATGTCGGACCTACACACACTCTTATCTAATCGTAACCCGGTTGTGACATGCTTACAAGAAACAAAGGTATCTGATGACACTCACCTTAACATCAAATGTTATAGCATCTTTCGGAAGGACGTGAGAACTGACACGATCGCCCATGGTGGGGTGGCGGTTTTAGTTCATCACAGTATACCGTGTTCTCCTGTAAGTCTTAACACTGACCTTCAAGCTGTTGCTGTCGTCGTGGACCTTGGGTCGCTGAGGCTGACCCTGTTCTATCTACCTCCCTCCTGCTGAGGAAGTACCGGATTCGATACTACAGCCCATCTTCGATCAGCTTCCATCGCCGTTCTTGTTGCTAGGTGACTTCAACTCCCATGGCCCTTCGTGGGGCTGCAGTCACACAAGCCGCCGAGGCCGACATCTTGAGCGTTTGCTGCATACAAATAATCTTTGCGTTGTTAACACCGGCTGGCATACCCATATATCTCTGCCGTTCAGCAGATAGATCTTTAGACACTATCTTACTTCAGCGATAGATCTTTCTATCTGCTCCTCGTCCGTTTTCTTTCGGTTGTCTTGGTTCGTCGAGAGCACTGCATGTGGGAGCGACTATTTCCCAATATGGCTTGGAATGAATGCTGGACACCCAGACAGGAGGCTTTCCTGCTGGAATCTTCGACGTGCTAACTGGCAAAGGTTTACTGACGAGTGCCATATTGGAGTGCAGCCGACCGAGGACGACAATGCAACGTCTCTTACACAAGTGACATCCGCAGCTGTCGACACTGCAAGGTCTCGCATTCCCGGGACATCACCTGAGCCGCGCAGGATCCCTGTTCCCTGGTGGTCAGGGGACTGCAAGACGGTAATTCTTAAGCGGGAGCGGGCGTTCAGGGTTTTTAAGCGTTCTGCAACGACCAACAGCCTCATCGCTTTTAAAAGGGCCAGAGCATTGGCGAAGCACACAATACGCGAGGCAAAGCGTGCATCATGGAGGGAATATGTAAATAGTTCAAATCGTCACACCCCACTGAGTGCAGTGTGGCACCGAGCTAGTCGCATTTCCGGTAGGAGCGTCTCCATTGCAGTTCCGGTGTTGAAGGTGGCGGGAATCACGATATTGAACGCACAGGAAGTTTCCAACAAAATAGGTCGCGCATTTGCAGAAAGGTGCTGACATGGAACAGACGACCCACGCTTTATTCGTTACAGGGAACGAAGTGAGAAGACGACAATTAATTTTAGAATTCCTGACCCAGAGATTTATGAGTACAACCAACCATTCACTGTCATGGAGCTCTGCACTGTTCTTAAGAGAGCTAAGAGTGTGTCGCCTGGAATGGATAAAGTGCACAATGATATGTTAAATCACCTAAAGGAGTCCCTCCATGTCTTACTTGAACTTTTCAACCACATATAGTTGCAAGATGACTTCCCGGAGTCGTGGCGGGAGGCCATTATAGTCCCGATTCAGAAGCCCGGAAAGAATGGTTCCGACCCACTGCGCTACCTTCCAGTTTCGCTGACCTCATCCCTATGCAAAGTGCTAGAGAGGATGGTGAATGATCGTCCCATGTGGTACCTTGAAACTCACGGCTGTCTTTCCAAAGTGCAATGCGGGTTTCGGAGGAACCGATGCACTGTTGACCACTTAACGATCTTAGACACAGCTATACGACATCCTTTTACACAAAGACGTCACACGATAGCACTCTTCCTTGACATTGAGCGGGCTTATGATACCACCTGGCGCTATGGCATTCTAAGCAAAGTACACAAGTGTGGACTCCGAGGTCACATGGCACTCTTCATTGAAAACTTTTTACGTCGTCGATTTTTCCGCGTCCGAGTGGGTGGCATGCTATCCGATCGCTATGAACGAGAGAATGGTGTTCCTCAAGGGAGCGTCCTTAGCGTAACCCTGTTTGCGCTGTTGATCGATGATATCGCTGACTGTCTGCCACCTGCCATTAGTTGGTCACTGTTTGTGGACGACTTTGCCATCTGGTGTGCAGCATCCACAACGACGTCTGCTGAGAGGCAGTTTCAGTTATGCCTGATTCGACTAACTGAGTGGAGCCTTAAGAATGGCTTCAAATTTTCGACCACCAAGACTAAGTGTATGCACTTCTGCTCACGGATTAGAGGCTGTAGAGACCCGGAGTTGCGACTCTATAATGCCACTATCCCAGTTTGTAACGACATGTGTTTCCTGGGCCTCGCGTTTGACCGTCGGCTCACGTTTAAGCAACACTTTAGGATGGTTAAGACTAAGTGTCTCAAGCGCATGAACCTCATGAAAGTAATGTGTCGTATGACCTTTGGAGCCGATAGAAGCACCCTGTTGAACTTGTATAGGGCCTTACTTCGATCAGTCATCGATTATGCTAGCCCTGTTTACGATAGTGCTCCTACACCTTCAAAGCAGGTTTTGGACGCAATCCACCATACATGTGTTCGTATAGCCACTGGGGCGTTTCGTACGACCCGAACAAGAAAATTGCTGGTGGAAGCGAATGAACCGCCTTTGCCTCTCAGGAGGCAACGACTTACTTTGAATTACGCTACAAAGGTTTCACAGTTTCTGGATCACCCAGCCTTAAGTTCATCTTCTCTCAGACGTTAACCCATTCTTTCTTGAGGGGGCGGCCCACGTCGTCGCGGCCGATGTGCATGCGCGTCCGGGACTGGCTGGACGAGGCGGATATTACGCTGGATGACATTGCCCCACTCACTCTTCGGGACCCAGCTCCGTGGAGACGTCTGAGTCTGAAGTATGATTTGGAACTTTGCCAGCACCATAAAAATGGCACTTCACCACGAGAGTCCCTCGCCTATTCGTTGGAACATATCTCACAATACGCGAACTCATTACAAATATTGACTGATGGGTCCAAGGGCTCAACAGGAACGGGTTGCGCATTTGTTTGCGGTGACCATACCGTAGGTATATGCCTCCCGCATCACATGTCAGTTTTTTCCTCAGAACTGTTTGCTATTTTAGCAGCGCTTCAGTACGTTGCTTCTCGTCCTGAAAGGGATGTAGTCATTTTGACCGACCCACTTAGTGCACTTTTATCATGAGACCCGACGGCGATATCGCGTGACCACTCATTTTTGACTCGCTCAATTTGGGAGGAACTGGAATGGCTGGACAACACTTCCTGCTGTATCACATTTATGTGGATCCCCAGCCACATAGGAATAATGGGAAGAAAAAAAGCCCACGCCGCGACTTTCGCTGCGGTGCGTGAGAGAAAACCAATACCAATTTATTTACCCGCTCGAGATCTGAAGTCAGTCATTTCCAAATACGTCCGCAAGACATGGCGGCACATGGTCGACCAACATCTTCACGCTTTCAGGGAAATCAAGCCCCAACTGGGTGATTGGGAATCCTCCCATCGCCGAAGCCGCTTCCGGGAAGTCGCGCTTTGTAGGCTTCGGTGGGGTCATACACATGAAACACACTCGTTTTACTTGACGCGTAGGGATGTGCCACGGTGTGATAGATGCGGGGACTGGTTGTCTGTAGGACATGTCCTCGTCTCATGCCGGCGCCTTGAGGCGGAGAGGCGACGATTTTTTCCTCCAGCGCCCCTTCATCGGTTACTCGGTCGAGACCCATGTGATGATCTTGGAGATATACTCGCATTTTTAGCACACATTGACTTCGGCGTTATTTTCACTCACCCCCCAGTGCAAGTGCGCCAGTGATACCTGTTATTAGTTTACAACATACTTATCGCGACGTCGCAGAGGTAGATAACCGTCATCGAGTGGGCGCAAAATGGCCCCGATGCCGACGCGCCCTTAAAAACCAAATCACCACCACCACCACCACCGCAAATGCGTGGTGTTTTTCCCCCAGGTGCTATTTCAGTTTCAGCCATCTTAAGCACTGACACAGTTTTGGTAGGCATGACCAGCTCATGATTAAGATTATGGAATTTATGAAGAATGTGATAAGCTCATGACGGAAAGAAGCATTTTTGTAGTGAACTGACACACCTCACAACCCACTTTAAAATGAATGACTCCTGAGCAGACTCATGGTCCAGCTTGAGTCCAACACATGTCTGGTTAGCATACACATCTGTGTGAAATTCTCCATTTTAGTAGATGGATGCCATGTTATCACCATGACGTGGTATCAGGGGAAAAGGAATCCCATGCCTGAAATGTTGACTTGATTAGAGCTGAGTCACAATTTTGGGTCCTGGATGTGAACTAAACTTTAAAAGGTGTATATTAAAAGAAATATTTTGATGTGGTTGATGAAAGTTTGTCTGGAATTAGAGCATGCAGCATGTAAATGTCGTTGTGCAAAGGTATCGACGGTGCATTTTATGGCAATACGATCAAAGAAACTTTTGCATATGTACTGTGATTGTAACTACATGTTTAAAATGTAGCACTTTTGGTGGAAAATGATTATGGAACTGCTCGAAACGTTGAACGAACATATTAACTTTGGCAACATTTCCAATCGGCACTCCGAAAATGATGAGTGCACAATATGAATTCTTCAACAAACGACCGGACATCAACACTGAATGTGTTGCGCTGGACAACCAGCAAGGTGCAATAGAAAACCTGCTTCCTAAATCCTCCGTTATAAAGTGCGTGTATATATATATATATATATATATATATATATATATATGTATGTATTGGTATATGTAGGCAGCAAATAGTGGTCTGTAGAAGTGTTGGCAAAGACCTTGGCGTTGGTGCATTTAATAAGCTTTTTCTGCACTTCATCTAGTTTTCTGATTACGGTTGTCTGTCCATCATTGAGACTAAAAAGTAATTCACAGATTTTTGGCATTTATTGGTTGGGTTGATGTTTCAGAATTACATATTCCGTTTGCAAAGGTACACACATACAATATACAAGCAACGAATGTGTGATTACATGCTACAGGAAGGCATAACCAGTAAGGCATAGCGATTCGGTATAATCAAGATCAGTCCGATTGTCAGATAGCACAGTGTCTAAATAAGGTGGCTGGCATTTTAAGGAGCACAGGAATTAAGGCGGCAAACAATGCTGAATAGTAAGATGTACAATTTTCTGATAGTATTGCTCGTCCCTAAATGGTATGAAGGGGGGGGGGGGCTGAGGGGTTGGTTTGCTTGTTCAGTTCTGGTGACAGTGTTTTAATTGCGACAGCCTCCAAAACATAAAGCTTCCTCCTGTTTGATAAAGCTTTCTCCTCAGAAAATTAGAGCAAGTGCAGAAAAGCTTATTAAAGGCACGTACGCCATGATCTTTAGAGAACACTTGCATACGATATATATATATATATATATATATATATATATATATATATATATATATATATGTGTGTGTGTGAATTCGTTTGCATTATATATGTATATACGCATAGTATTTTTTTGCAGCCACAGATTGATCAACCAACCACAGATTACAAATGATATCCAAAGTTATAGGTCATAAGGTGAATGTATATCAATCGTGCATTTTTTAAAGATAAAAAGTTTCCAAAAATGCACGTTTGAAATTATAACAAAAAACGCATTGATTCAGAACCTTGGCACTTCCGCTCGTGCTCAGCAATTGTGTTATATGATGCAATGAGGCCATAACGAAGGTATCGGTGCCTATAAATTATCGTCCCTCGGTTAGGCCGGGCTCATAATGTTGCAGAAGCTGCAAAAGAAACCCCTTGAACAATCATAGGCCTATGGGTTGGAAAAATATAACTCGGCGTTGGGATTGATTTTAGTTCCGCGATTCCTGAGATACTGATGCAGGATTAGCTTGCATATTCTAGCATCCGCCTATATTCCTTCAGTCTGTGGACACGTTTCAATGTTGAGTGTGGTGTCTAAGTATGCTATAGAGTATGACTATTGCTATCAGAGTACGAATATCACTATCAGAATGTGTCACCATCAGAGTATGAGTAACACTATCAGAGCACGAGTATTATTATCAGACATGGTGAAACACCGTCATGTGTAGTATATGGGACACGATTCTGCACCTATGTTCCCTGTACAGTGACGATGCAAGCGAGGGACCGAGCTGCAAGCGTCAGATTGAGGAATGCATTTTACGATGGCAATGCCTTATGTTCTTGAGCTTGTATTCACTGCTGTGATCATCTGTTCCCATACCCTGTCATCCTCGTTCGTCCGTTGCGAAATTGGTTTGTGGTTATGCGCTCGGTGGTGCTTGTATTTAGTTGTCTAAGGCTCGGCTACGGCTGCGATTCTTCAGCCCACTCAGGTGTCGAGAGGTGTGGCGTCGCTTGCTTTTTACCCCGGGAGAAAGGTCGGACACTGCGAGTAATCGAATCGAATCCCGTATCCCTGAACTTTTTAGACGTATTCGGCTTGTCCACTCAACTGTCGGCACTCCTACGTATTCAGTTGTGATAAAGTCAACATACGTTTTATTTTCACATGTGCTGGACAGAACTACTTAGCGACACAGATGCCACAAGGATTTGGTGGTCCTCACTGTTCGAGCTGCAAGAAGCAGAGTTTCTGGGAAGGAAGACCAGACCACAGAAAGTTATCTTTCACCAGCCTGGCCAGCAATTCACTGTTATCCATGCAATACGTTCCTCGCCAGCCCAGCTCCCTCCAGAGACGCCCATCCGTTCCCCGCCAGCCCAACTCCGTCATAACGCCCATTGGCTTCCCCCTCAGCCGAGTTCTCTGCAGGACCACCCATCTGCTTTCTGCGAACCCAGCTTCCGCCACAAACACTCACCTGGCCGTCGCCGACCCAGCTTCCTCATACGAAACCCACCCGCTCTCCGTCAGCCGTGCTCCCCCATAAAACACCCTAGGTCGGTGTTCAGCCCACCTCCATCGTACCGCACCCGCCGGATCCTCGCCAGCCCGGCTCCCTTGTTCCGAAACCACCTGTTCCCGTGAAGCCGAGGTCCCTCGACCGCGCCCACCGCCACAATGAGGACTTGCGCCGGTTGACCTGTGTGCGTCCCAACACTGCATCAAGCATGCGTTTTCTCGGCCAATTTCGTGTATCACACATTTGCAGCTGATTCGGGTTATACCCAGAGACATATACAAGTATTACAACGTGGGGCTGAGTGGAAGAGCTGCAATTTACATCGTAGCTCTGCTTGGTATGAAAAATGAGTGCATCGTATATCCTCAATATCCTGCTTTCGTCACGAATTTGCGGTGCCTTGCAGCGGTGCTTTTCTGGTCGTCAGATATGCAATAGGGAAATGCCAAAAATGACGTCGGCCTAAAAAGTCTGAAGTTCAAGAAAAAAGGGAAGTTTGTCCCACTCTTGGGCCTTTGCAAGGACGCCACCGAAGTTGTCTCATCACCTGTAGTGGCTGTTCGGGCCCTCAGCTTACATGTAGACCTGGACCGTCAAAATCGGTGCCCATATGGTCCGATTTGTCTGCAAAATAGTTAGAACTGAACGTGTAAATGTGATTTTCGCTACAGCGATCATCGTTGCAGTTTTTTCTTTCTTTTTACGTTCCGTCACTTAAGTCACCGTACCATGAGGCACATTCCACAAACCCAGTTCGCTCAAAAGTACATGAGGGGTACGTTTGGGTTTGGGTGAACATCGGCACTGACGTACAGTGCCCGACGTGATCCGACGACCGACATCCTCAGCACGATATCATGGCTGACCGCGAAACGCGCTCATGTTTACTCTCTGAAGCATTTATTAGGGAGTGCTTCATAGTGCTTTGGGGTTTTGAACTGAAATAGCCGTCTTAAAGGTCAGTCTGTGTAGTTAACAGCCCCGCCCATCTTAAGGCCTAAACCCCTCTAGTTTCTGAACTGCGTGCCCGCAAATATAAAGGGCCTTTTTCGGGGAGAGCAGTTAAAGATCACCTTGGCATTCGTGACGTCATAGTAAAGTCCTTCGAACCCTGTCACTCCATAAGCCGTGCGATGATTCAGGCCAATAAAGATGTAAAGGTAGAGTAGCTCATATCAAGCGTTCCTGAGCACGATTTTTTAGATATAACGGCCGCCGATTGGCCTTAATGTTGTGCGAGGTTCGCTGATGTATCATGATGTACCAACAATGACGTATCGAAGAGTATATTTAAGCTGTTGAGTGCATGTGCGACGGATATTGTTCACATAGACAAGACAGTGGAAATAAACTTATTTCTCGGAAAAAAACGAAGAGAATAGAGATATAGATGCATTGCTATTTCGGCAAAGTGCTTGTATGGAAACGAACAGCAAAGTGAATTCACTTCCGCTATCTGTCTGTCACGTACTGCACGACGCTTGAAATCTGTGCTTGAAATTTGCTTGCAATTTGAAATTTGCTTGACATTGCTGACGCTTGAAATTTGCTGGCAGTCGCCCCTCGGCCCGCACTTAGCCAGTCACCCAGCCAGTCGCATGTTTCGCACCCTGCCCGTGCATCGTGCCCCGTGAGACGGCCACTTGCCGCTGAGTGCTACGGCGGGGAGGTCGTGCGAGCCTTCCTATTCTGTCAGATGATTGTTTGAAATACAGCATCACCCGACCGGTGCGTTTGTCGTGAGTGAATATGAAGGGAACTGAAATGAAGGAGAACGTGCTTTGAAAAGACCAAAATAGCCCTCGTAGCCCGGTACACGAATGCGTAGTGTTAACCTATGGGTCTGTTTTGCGGATCAGGTAGAACCGTGATGACGACGCGCTGCATGATATGCAGAGTGAGAGCTGTGTACGCCGGAAGTGAGGCTTCTATGGCATTGAGAGGCAGTGGGGTTCGTCGAGGGACGTGGTTTGATCAGGTGCGCTCGGCACGGACGCCTCAGACGAGCCACTTAAATAAAGGAAGGTGTAGTTAGATCGGCAGAGTGGGTGACAGAAACGAGATGTTTCATAGCCGAAAAATTGTACACTGTTGGCGTGCTGTTGTGGCAAGCGGCATGGCTATTGTGGCATCCGTCTTTGTCTCCCACCTCCAGCTCAATTAGGGGTCAGGCAGAGGTTATCTCTTTGAGATGCTACGTTTAAGACAGAGTTACCAGAGGAGAAGGGAAAAGGTTATCAAGGATCACAGTGCGTGACAGTGGGAAAGGCAGGGCTGAAAACGGCCGTAAATGCGTAACGTGAGTTGTGGACGGGCCGGGAACACCTAAAAAGCATCTGACCCGGAGAACACACCGTGGCCGACCTGCATGAATGAGCAAGAGTGTGGTTCGGGACACTGGTGCCGTCGTTTGTGGGGCAGCTGTCAGACCGGCTGGGGGCGGGACGCAATACGGCGCACCGGTGGCCATACACCCATCAAAGCGGACCGGCTGAGCGGCGTATCGGCGACAATTAACACTGCCACCGGCAAGGTCGGCAGCGAGGAGTGGACTAACTTGCGGTGTAGCGCACGAGCTGAGGAGCTGTTGGGAATTCATAGGTTTGACGGATGGAGGGTGTATGACGGTTGCATTGAAACGCTGGCTGTGAACAGAGGGTGGTAACGCATCAGCTCACAAATATAAACAATGTGTCGACGGGTGCGTTTCGGGCAGATGCGAACTGAGGTTAACATGCGCTGAACAAAATAGGTTGGGTTTGCGAAACTTTTAGGCATGCATAATGAAATCCTCGCCCGGCATATTGGGTGCTAAGGTCTTTCTAATGGGTGCCTTCTCTTGGGTTTGCGGGGTTCCCGTGTTTGTAATGGGGCCAGGGGTGGATCATTTCGGGCCTCATGTCGGCCAATAGGGCGTGATGTTGACTATCTTGAGCCTCTTACAGGTCAGATGTTTTCTCCTGCGTGCCTTAAGCCTCGCCCTGGTAGGAGAGGGGGAGGGGGGATCATACAACCCCTTAAGGTCTTTGAGGATGCCTCTCCGGCATGTCGCGCGATCGCGTCCAAGTTTTCAGTAACCTGTGAGGCATCCATTTGTATGTTTTAACACCAAAATCGTGTTCATGGCTTTCTGGTTTCGGAGCAGTGTCGGTTTTGGGGAAAAAACTGCACGGCGATATACGGCCGACGCGTGCGACGGGCAGCAACCAACGATGCCGTGGAACGCGCGCGCGGCGGACCGACATTGTCACATTGACGTAGCGATATGCCATAACTGTATGCTCAAAACACAAAAATACACCATTGTGCTCAAAATGGAACAATAAACACGTCTGTTAAAGCTTTGTAGCGCCGCAAAGAACTTGCCACATATATGCAGTGATTGAGCGGAAGCATTGTCTGCAAATTTGGCGGGCGGCGGTTTGTTCGTCGGGACGGGCTGTAATACCGATTGGGGCTGTACTTCTCACCGCCTGCTATGGCTATTTCAAGGCAGTACGCCCCTATTACGCATTAATCAGGCATTAGGTACGTGGGATGCGGTAGTGGTGTGGCCAGGACTCCATCCCAGGATAGAAAAGTCCAGAGATGAGCGCGCTAACCACTAACCACTATGCCGCCATCGCCCTTCTGCAGATTGAACTGCACCCGTCTCGATAAACTCCAGACTGGTGTTGCTGGACCCCAAATTCTATCCTTCAGAGGTTCTGAAGCGTAAAAGGAAGAAAGCGTGTCAGGATTGATGAAGTGGATGGCGAATACAAGCTCACGATTCTCCCAATTCATTCAGCTTAGCTATCGCAAACCAGCTCAGCGACATACATTCGGCTCCGCTGTTCAGATGGTGAATCAACAGCGCCTGTAAGCGCGGCACGTGCGTAGTGTTTTGCGTGGCGTTTGGCAGACAGTTGAATACATTCACAGTCAACGTAGAGGGTAGGCTGGGCCATCGCACATGTCTCACCAGGGAGTAGTGTCCGGATTCAGCTGATGAGATAGTCCCCACCCCTTCTCTTTGAGAGTAAAGGCATGTAACATTCAGAATAAGTCCCGTTTGCAGGAGGGTGTGAAATGATTTGCAATTGGACGAGGGTGGGGAATCAGTCAAATAAAATCGATAACAACGTAGGTTAGCGGGCCAGGAGCCGGAGATCTATATGCGCGCCTACTTGTAGCAGACATCAAATCAGTCAGCCTTACACATCAGTCACCAGTTCCTTCAAAAATGAGAAGCACCACCAACACATACAGTAAGTAACGAAACCAAATACCGCGGAGAATCTTACCCATAGCCCACAATACCAGACAGCATGCAACCCGACAAGTGCTCTCCGCGATTACCGTGCAGCTACTGCCGAACAACCAGCTATTTCCGATGCCACGAGCCAGGGATCAAAGTTTTGAATTCTTTAATGCGCCTGCTCCAAGGGCGTGCTGACGCGGCAAAGTTTGAGCGCTCAAACAAAACGTTGTCCATATCCATGCACAGTGGTTTAACTGGGCACCACTGTGCCGCATGACGTCACTCGTCAGCTGAGGCGGGAGAAATCGGCTCCGGTAGCCCTCTATCGGGCAATGTCTGAAGCATTAGGTAAAAGGCTGCGAGGAAGTGGTACAGTATCCCAAACCGTGGATCTCACGCACGCTGAACGTTATGAACACTGGACTTTATGAACACTGGACTTTATGATTCTTCTCTGTTTAGGGGTTTTGGACGTTTTCTGGACCTTATGAACGCTGGATGCTGCGATTCTGGACTTTTTGACCACCGGACTTTGTGATCTCTGGACGTTTCAATGCGCATCCGTGCCTTCACCTTTGAGCAGCAGTCGAATACGCGCCGATGAATTTTTACGCGCAATTGCCGAACGTAATTCTACATGCCGGCGCCGTCGTATGCGTCATTTCCACTGGTTTTTTAGTGTGTCACACTCATTTGAATTTACGGTCAACCTTCACAGGATCCCCAATATCTTTGTAAGGTTGCGGACTCCCTCCCCCTGGCATTAGAAACTACGGTACTGACCGATATGAAAAGCCCCAGATATAATTCATTCCACTTAGAAGTGAATCGAGTTAACGTCATCACGCCGCGCCGATAGACCATGAATCCACCCAATTAACCGCGGCCGTAGTCGAGATTTGAACGCGGGCTCACCGCGTGCCATACAGCACGCTAACCATCCATCCAATATAGATACAGGCGCGGTGGTCGAAAATTTGTGATCATAATAGAACTGGATCAGAGTGAGTCGATGAATTTCGTGATCGTTAGATGTCTATCACGCATAGAGCCGACTTTTCGCACCGGATTCTGTATTTTTGCACTTGCTTCTCTCCAAGGCTGCCAATCCGCGTATGCTTGACACGTATAACCATCTAGAAGATTCTTAGAGGGTGTATAAGCCCGGTGCGTAACCGCCCTGTGTTTTGGAGGATGCATAAGCCCGGTGCGTAACCGCCCTCCGTTTTGAATGGTGTATGCGCACTGCCTATTCATAACTGACTCACTGTGCAGTAACTAGAGCATTACGTGATCAGTTTTGCTGCAGAATGTTTAAGATGAGTCATGCTATGTAAACAGAGAAATAATGTGATTTGGAAGAGAACAATCCACATCAGATTGCCCTAGAGGCATCTGAAATTACTTGAACATAATGTGATCCTCTCGCCATCATCTACAGCACCCCATCGCACTTCAAGCGTTTAACGACTGAGAAACGTGATTACACTTAAACGCCACAAACAAACCAAATATGCCGCTGGCACAGCACTGCCAATTTTTGGTTTAACATACTAAATCTGGAGTTACCCCGATTCTGGTATACTTAAGTATGTGTCGATACCTACTGGTCAAAACTTTGGAGTACCCGGTGTTCTATTGCCCTGATCTCCATCCAGTACCATGGAGTGCCGCATAACATGCGACACTCCACAATGCACCTTAGTTGGCCCGGTGTAGACGAACTTACCATATACCAGGCATGTGGAATTGACCAAGTAGATCGGCGCTGCCAGTTGCAAGAGCACACTGACAAGATAAGTGATTGGGTAACGGCAAAGAAGATGATATTGAACACTGACAAATGTCAACTCATGCATTTTTTCACAGCCAAAAAACCATTAGCACTACTGGACATAATGATTCAAGGAAAAAACTTGCCAACTGTCGTCAAAACTAAGCTGTTGGATGTAACAATATCACATAACATGTCATGGCAAGCACATGTGGATGATATTGTAACCAAAGCATCGAAAGCTCTGTCTATGCTCTTCATAATGAAAAGGTACCATCCACCAAAGGAACAGCTTGCTCGTGTGTATGTTGCTTACATCCGGCCATTGCTAGAATATTGTGCACCGGTTTTTCACGCGGGACTCACTGCCGAGCAGGCGCAACACCTTGAGAAAGTGCAGAAGAGAGCCTTGAAAATAATTTTCGGCCATTCAGAAAAGTACTCGCACATCTTGCCACGCTTGGGCATGGAAACCCTCGCTGACAGAAGAGAAAAGCTATGCCTAAGGCTAGGAAAACGAATGCAAACGCCTCCCATGCATAGATATCTGCTTCCAGAGTAGCGAGTGGCGATCTCCGGCAAAAATACCAGGAGCGCAAGCACACTCCAAACGTTTTACTGTGCTACGTGACTACGCAAATTAAGTATTCCCTATACAACCACTCTTATAAACACATATGTTATCAACTAAGTAGCATCCTACTTCATATGTGTATTGTGCACATGTGCCATATGAGTTGATACTTGAAGCCATGCTTTTCTCAATAAACCGTTTCTCTCTCCCTCCCTCTCTCCTCTCTCTCTCCTCTCTCCTCTCTTCTCTCTCTCTCTCTCTCTCTCTCTCCTCTCTCTCTCTCTCTCCCTCTCTCTCTCTCACTCTCCTCTCTCTCGCTCTCTCCTCTCTCTCTCTCTCTCTCTCTCTCTCTCCTCTCTCTCCTCTCTCTCTCTCTCCTCATCCTCTCTCTCTCTCTCTCTCCTCTCGCTCTCTCTCATCCGTCTCTCGTCTCTCTCTCTCTCTCTCTCACCTCTCTCCTCTCCTCCTCTAGCGGATTCTCTCGATATCCTCTCCTCTCCTCTCGCTCTCTAGATCTCCTCTCTCTCTCTCTCTCTCTCTTCGCTTCTCTCTCTCTCTCATCTCTCTCTCTCTCTCTCTCTCTCTCTCTCTCTCATCCGTCGACGTTCTGCTGTCCTGAGACCGGAAATCCATAGAGAAATGCCAGTAGCCTCGAACGTGGTACGCGTGCACGTGACCCTTATCTGCGCGACCCGGAGCGGGCGCCAAAGGCCTTCGCGGGAGCCCTGGTCGCAGCGTCCCGCCACCGCTAGTGGCAGCAGTTGCCGGGGCTTAACGCGTCTGAGCCTCGGCACAGGAAGTTGAACAACTGCGTGACGTGGCGGTCCAACAGTGTGGCACCCACGTGGTGCATGTCCTGGCATTCTGCAAACAGCGGATATGTGTTGAAGTTGGGTTGTTGCCGACCCAGCCAGCACACGCTGCGGAAGAAGTCGATCGACTCGGGCACCATAGAGCTCCACACCGTCACGTTGGCGATGCCGGCTGTCATGCTGTAGACAAGCGCGTGTGTCAGGCCGAGGCCCGGCATCACGATGCCTGGCTTGCCCCAGCCCGCCTCCTCCTTGAACTGAGGCTCGTCCAGCTTCCAGACGACGCGCGTGACGGCGGCCAGCCGTCGCAGGTGAGGAAGCAGGGCAGCCAGGTCTCGCCGGAAGCGCAGTGCCCAATCGGCTGCCGACGCCGTCTCGGTGATGGCGAAACGGCGCGCGTACCAGAGGCCACTGCCAAGGAGGACCAGACGCGGGCAGGCGGCCGGATGGCGTATGCACGCGTCAACCATCTGGTCCACCGAGCGCCGGAACGAACGCGACATATAGACGCGCCATAAGTAGTCGAGCCGTAGCCAATGCGTGCCGCCCCTGTGGCTACAAAAGAAGAGCTTCCGCGGCTTCTTTTCTCCTTCGAACGGCATCGACAGCTTAAATATCTCGAAACAGTTGTCAGGGGCCTTCGTCATGTTCAGGCTGGCGTAGTGCGGGTCGTGGCCCAGCGGCAGCTCAACGCTGCGGTTCAGCATTGGCAACTGCAGGCGACGGAGCGTGCTCGCAAACAGTTGTCTGAGCCTCGAATCGCCCATGAAGACAACCCGCATGGGCCGCACGCCCGGTCCCGCCTCTACGCACCGGCGGACCTGCTGTGGGCTCAGCGTGCGAGACGTACAGAAATCGGCCCTCGCCGGCTCCCAGCGGTACCGGTATGCCGAAAGTCGAAACACGTCCAGGCAGGTAAAGTACGCGCTGGTGTTGTGCGCTTTTGCTGCCACCTGTCGATCCGGGAGTGTACTTCGCCTGCGGATGTTGAGCACGAGGGCGGCGCTGGCCACGCAGATGGCGAGTGCACGCGGACGAAAAGACCGGAACAGCAACATCTGGGAGGCAGAGGACAATGGTCGACACATGGCCAGGTAACAGCCCACATTGGATTGACCCAAATATGGCGTTGAGACATCGATGCATACTGCAGGAATTCAACGCCGATGCAGCCGGGCGATGTTTCGGGGGCCGCGGTGCCTCACGGAGGAGACGCTGGGATCGGCGGTGATGACTCTCTGAGTGGCATCGTGGCGCGAGCGCCGCCGGACTTCGGCACCAGCTGTCCGGAGACCTGTCTTTCTCTGTGGGCGCCGAGATTGGCCGCGAGTACCTGAAATTCGTGACACTCTGCACTACAGCTTCCACGAGGTAAGTGTGGGTCCCCGGGACGGGCGGAACATGACAAATATCACGAGGACAAAAGCGAATTATTTGTGGCATGGTCCGTGTAGTGGATGAATGCGTAAGCATTACGCGGGGAATAGTGGCGTATGTATCGCGCAAATGGCTTGGGGTTAGACTTCGGTCTTTGTCTCCTTTTGTTTTTCATGCGGACGCCATTTAGGTTCAATGATATTAGGCTGTAATGTAAGTAAGAGACTGTTCAATATCAGTTTTTTCTGATACCCTTCACTCAGTTTTGGGTTTGTGTTAGCTGTTAATATTCTTTATTACTGACAGTAATCAACGCATTTCGTTTGCTTCAGTTTGCGCCATTTCTTTGCAAATGTGACTACATCCGGAGACAGGGGCGCAATCAGGGTTTTCGTAAGGAGTCAGAAAACATGGGAAGACATACAAGAACACCGAAAAAAATAGTAAATTCGAGTTGTTTTGATATATCTGTACAAAAGGGACATATATCACCATGCAGTTTAGTTTACACTTTGCGTGGGATTTCAGATTTCTTTCTGGAACCATTTTTACGGTCTTAAAAAACGCGCATCTATTGAGGGCGTCTTCCTGTCCCCTTCCCCCCCCCCCCCCCCCCACCTAGGCTGAGCTCTACCCGAAGGTAACGTTTAAGGACGGGGCGAAAACTTCTCGGCTGCTGAGGGTTTTTACTCCCGTTCTGGACGCCCGGCCGGGTTGGACGCGTGACCCCGGCACGCTCCGCCACCGGTCGGCGAATGAAGTGCGTCTGACCGATAAGGGACAACAGGCGGCGGACACGGAGATCGAGCGCCCCTGCGGTGAATAATTGGCTAGTTGTCAGAAGAGTCTTGCTAATTGGCTCGATCGGTGGCGCTGTGGTCCAGAATTGGGAGTGCCTTTGAGCGAAGTCATTCTGTTACGCCGCCGGAGTCTTAATAGAACCTCCCGACACGTCTTCGGACCCTCCAACCAAGCATTTGGTGATCAGAACTGTGGGCCTCTCGGAACCATAGGGAATGCCCTTCTACCAGGGGCTTCCTGACGACATTCTACGCGCTTGGCAGCCGCATCAGGAACAGCATCAGGGGACGATACGGACCTATGGAACATGACCACGGGATTCATCTATTCCTCCCACACCTACAAACAAGCACTAAGGCTTTCACATCAGCCGCCACCCAGCCAATATCCACGGGCGTAACCGCCGCTGGGCTCGCCGAAAGGCTACTCCGGGGATAGCTCTATCAACTCCTACACTGCTGGGGTCGGAACACCATCAACTTTCGGGTAGATCGAACTATTTCAGGTGTTGTTACGACACAACCACAATGCCCATATCCAACCACTTGAAATGATCAAAGACCTGCAATGCGGCCAAAAAGCCCCAAACTAAAATGCCTTGACCCAGGACGATCAAGACACTCATTGACACTTAATCGAAGCGCGGCAGTTCAAGGCTAGTGAGCAGGAGTGTTAATTCGTATAATTTTTTGAGAAAGTTTAGGACATTTTGTAGGACACAAAAACAATACTTAAGTCTGCATTGTTGCTTAAAACAATATGAGCATAAGTAATGCATTCCACTCGGTAATTTTCTAACGTTGACTCTTCCTGTTTGTTAACTTTTGCGTAATAAATAATAAACAAATCAAAACAAATAAATATATAAATATATAGACATCTATGTCGCGTATGTATATGTGTATACATATATAATCCACTTATAGTTAGGGTGCCGGCAGCGTAGTGGTTCCACTGCGCGTCTGGGACACCAGAGGTACGGGGTTCGATTCTCCGCGGTGCCTGCCCTTCCTGCCAGGGTGAGAGGCAGGAGACGCCATATAACCTCAGCAGCTGAGGGTGTCGTAAAGCCCCACTGACAGACAGACGCTTATATAGCCATTTTATATAGTAACGTGAAAATTTTGCTGTAATAAACATTTTTAAAAAGTTAAAATGATGGGCTCCACCTATCTTAAGCTGTCTCAACTTTACTGACACTCGTAGTGCAACATACATCGTAAACATTGCGTCATTTATGGAAGTAAACATTGAGCAAAGTTTGCCTCCCCTACATTTGTTTAAAGGGATTCTTGTTGTTTTCTTCACTTGCCCATTGTTTGGAACTATTTCGCCAATCAGACACGATTGATTTCCGTTATTGCAAGTAAATATGCACTGCATTCATTTCCAAGTTCTTCCAATATTAAACACAATAAAGTCACCACTAAAAAAAAATCCGCTCCATCCGACGACAATACCAATTGCGAATCCACGAAAGTACGAACTTTAGTAGAACTGTCTTACTAACGTTTCGTCCTTTTATGTGGCGTAATTTCGCAGGTTCGTAAATTCGTCGATCAGCATCTTGAAACTAGCCTTGAAAGCACCATACAACACAACGACTTAATGCAGCAACGATACCTTCCGCTCATCTGGCAGCCAACTCGTGCCACAGGTCGGCTTTTTTCACCCACACATTTGGCGTTGGTGCGCTCATGGTTATATATTACCGCCCTTCTGTTACCACGCGTTCCTCGTCGGTGCACAGATGGTCAGCCCTCAGAGCCGTCGGTGTCACTGGTGAGAACCTGTGAAAGCCCTGAGTGCCCTTCACAGTTATGGCTTTTGAAAAGCCCTCGGTGAGGTAGTTCGTAACGCTCGCGACCTCCTGCCCAGACACATAGATGAGCGTAGTTTTACTCGCCATTTTTTGCGACGAAAATCTGAACACGCCCTTCACTGTCAGTATTTGCCCATCTTGGTTGGTCCTGGGGCTCTCTTATGCGGCGGTACGCTTAGCCGTGCCCCCATTGCCGTGAAAATACCACTCACTCACTCTCACGGTGGAGCACCTTAATGTGGTTGTACTTGTTGTACTTAATGTGGTTGTAAGTGAAGGGCCCGCGAGAAGAAAAAAATCTTCGTGATTGAAGAAACTGTTAATTGGAAATCTTAAGCCTCATTGCCCTTTCCAGGGGCCCTACGCGATTTCCGTGGAACCTATATCCCCTCTTGCAGGGGCATTCCGACCGTTAAGGAACCTTCCACGTTGCCCTTGATATCTTTGCATTTGTTCGGAGGGCCATGCGCTGTTACCAGGTCCCTCCTGTCAACGTGCCTGGGGCGCTCTTGTCAATCAGGACATTCCGCGAATTATTTCCATTCGCTAGAAATGCTCTGTACGCTATAGCCGGGGCCCCATATGTAAACCTGCCGGGGTATTCTCGGTTGCTCAGGGGCCCTCCACGTTGGTCTCTGTTAATTTATCAACACACCCGGGATATGCCCATGGGCCCTCCACATTGGTCTATGTCATTCCACTTCTTGTAACTTGCTTAGAGTCCTATGTTCTTCTCGGGGACGCATCCGTTTAACCGCTTGGGCACATTCGGTCGTTCGGGGCTTTCCAAATTGGATCTTGGGTGCAATCTATTTGAATGGAGGGCGCTACACACTTGTCGGCCACCGTCTGTTAACCTGCCCGGGAACACTGGATTGTTTGGAGGCCACGCGCATTGGGTATTGTAATGTCGGGCCCTTCGCTCCTGTCCGGGGGCCATTTGATAGCCTGCTCGGGTGCACTCGATTTTTCGGGGTCCCTCCACAACGGGTCTTGCATACTCCTTATTTGAATGGAGGGTCCTACACACTTGTCGCGGAACCCCTTGTTCGCCTCTTCGGCCCCACCGTACTGTTCGGAGACCCTGCACATTGGGTCTTGGTGTTGGAAAGGGTCCTGTCCTGTCGTGTCGAATTCGTCTTGGTGTCGAAAGGGTCCTAGGGTCCTGCTGCTGTCGGGGGCCGTATGATATTCTCGGGTCCAATCTATCTTTTTGGGGCCACTTACACTGGGTTTTGGGCGCTGCTTATTTGAATGGAGCCCCCTTCCCTCTTTTCGGGCCCCTTGTGCTCGGGCACATTCGACCGTTCTGGGACCATTTTCTTTGGGTCTTGGGTGCTTCCTACTTAAATGGAGGGGCCTACGCCCTTGACGGGGTCTCCATATGTTGGCCTGCTCGGGCACACTCGATCGTTCGGGGGCTCTCCGCATGGTGTCATATTTCTTGTTTGAATGGTGGACCACATGCTGTTGTCGGGATCCACCTCCTCATCTGTTAACCTGTTCGGGCACACTCGATCATTCCGGGGCCCTCCATGCTGTGCCTTGGGCACTTCTTATTTGAATATTTATTGAGCTGCTCGGGCCGTTGGCGGATACAAAAGGGTAGGGGAAGGCAAGTGACCGTGCCCTTCGGAACCTATGGGTCTCCTCGTCATGGATCATGACGAGGATCTCCTCATCATGATCCATGACGAGGAGATCCATAGGTTCCGAAGGGGCACGGTTCCCTCTCTTCCCGCTCCCCATCTGCATCCGCCAACGGCCCGAGCAGCTCAATAGATATTCAAATAAGAAGTGTCCAAGACACAGCATGGAGGGCCCCGGAATGATCGAGTGTGCCCGAACAGGTTAACAAATGACGGGGGGATCTCGATACCATGATCTTTTTGAGGTCAAACAAGGTCACTGACGTAACTAAACACCAGTGACCTTTTACTTAAGACATATACCTAGGTCCACGGCGGTTCCATGAGATAGTCTGCGTCACTTTGGACACCAATCTGGATTATGACTTTGTTTGACCTTATTTGATCCAAAAGGTCAAGAACTTAGGAACCTTAAATTTTGACACAAGTAACCTCACGTACAGGTCAACACACCCAGTGAATTTTGTATCCAGCTGTCTTCATTTTTGAAGTCCCAGGGGCGTCAAACTGTTGCCCCACCCGAGCAAAGGGCATTTAACCGGCATCCCGGGTGCGTGTTTAAAGTAAAATATGAGGGTCAAATGGTATATTCAATTGGAAATTTGGAAAAATGGCAACAATTGGAATTTGCTCGTTTAACAAAACAAAAAACAACAAAACGGATATCACTAAGACGTCTGTGATGCCCAACTTTGTCATACATGCAACAAAAAAAAAAAAAAAACGCAAGACACGGGTTAACATCACAAAAAGGGAAAGGCAAGGAACCGTGTCCCTTCGGAACCTATGGGTCTCCTCGTCATGGACCATTTCATTTATTCGTTTAAAAAATGTAAAAAATGGAAATTATGAAGACGCCTATAATGTACAATTTTGAAACATTTGGAAAACCTAACCATGATGATCAAAGGTCAAGGTCATGCAAAACGCGGGAACTTGGCATTTATTTGCTCGTTCAAGAAATATCACAAAAGTCGTGTCATAATCATGCCCGTGATATCAACAACCCACGCAACCGGCATGCTCGTGCTGGGCGTCCTCGAGATGGCGGGAAACAGTCGACGGTGGCTGACGGCACGTGGCTGCTGTGCGGGCGTCTCAAAAGACGCCAGGTTGCGGCACCGCTGTTCGAACTCCCCTGACCAAATACATGGTGGTCACATGGCGTCGTGTGGTGTGGCGGTGCTGCGCTCGCATTACCAAGACAGGCGCTAGAGGACTACTCGTGCGGGTACGGCATCTCAGAGCACGGAACAACGAACGTTCATTGTCGGACGAAGCTTCCGCTATCACCGGGTGCGACGATGCCGTCATCACCGCGTCGACCTCCCGCATCGTCCCGATAGAGCTGGTGCTGAGCGTGGGTCTGCAAGAGTGCGCCCATCCCCACCCCATCCCAACCCCACACCTTTTAAAGACTCCAGTGGGTCTGCTTTTTTCCCAGAAAATTCTGAAGAATGTCTCACTGGAAATTACTCATTGCTGTGAGGAGACAGGCCAAAGTTCAAAGTGCCATATAGATGCAGTAGATTGGCACGGGCTGTTTGTTTTGTTTGCGCGGTGCATACCTGCCCATTCAGAAGAATAATCAAACTGTGACAAATTTAAAACGTGAATGCAAGTAAGGTGTTAACTCTGACCAGTCGTGCCCAAGATATTCGTGCGGCAAGTTCACTGATCATTTAAGGCTGTTTTCCCACCTTCAGCCTTTCATAATGACTATTTTGACGATGATCGAATGCAGTGGTCATAGCCACGTGGGCCGCGAGATCACGCAGCTGGAAACATAGGCGTGCCCCGAAGCCACCAATTCACCGTAATGTCAGCCGCAATGTTCGACGTCATGTACGCTGAGGAAGCAGCTTGGACGGACGTTTTGGAATTTAAGATACAATGCACCTAAATGCACGCGCCATACTGACTGACTGGCATGTATATAAAACGAAGTAAGGTGGCTTCACCCTTGCACTGGCTAGACCGTCTCAAGTAGCTGTGATGGCTTCATCTGAATCACAGATAAATACACAACCGTACCTCGAGCCAGAAAACGCTATACTCTTTACGCCATACGCTATGGGTGAGCATCCTGTAGGCCCCCCACAAACCCGTTCGAGAAACAGGGAGCACGACAACTGCAAAACAGAATGCTAAGTAAGTGATTGCATGAAATATAGCCTCTCTCAGCTACCTTATGCACAGTCTACGCTGCCTGACGACATTCTTTCCGGTCGATTTGACGGAGAAGTCCGAACTTTCGAATCTCAGCGGTTTTTATGCACGCATCAATAAATGTCCACTGCTGAGCTAGCGGGATGATCGTCAGCCACCACGTGCGCAGGTACGTGGCTTTTAAGATGTGACAGAAGAGAGCATCACATACATCACAATGACATCCAGCCTGAATGTGAAAATTACAGCATCAACGTGAGTAACGTACAGAATAAACTCTGCCTACATTCTGACGATATAGCACTGTGTTATCAAGGCGGCGATCAGTAGGGACAGTGCTGCACGTGATGTAGGAGCGCGGTGAAGCTCCTGTTCTGGGTGTAAGCGTAGATAAGGGCCGGGCGATGTGAGCAAGTGCTTGAGACGGCAGTAACGACTCGTCAAGGAACGCAGACCATAAACAAAGTGAAAGCACAATATATATATATATATATATATATATATATATATATATATATGTATAGGTATATAGCTTAGCGCGAACATGCCCTTGCGGCTCAAACGATGTAAAGCCCGTTTCCAAAGAAAAGCGCGATGTAGTTAACTCATTGAGCCAGCGGCCATTAACGAAAAAAAGTATAATCCCTGTTTTTGAATATCTGATATAGTCTCAGGACGTATATGTGTGCATGTATGAGGTTTGCAGAAAAGCCTAATTGCGATTGAAAACCAAATAATGCAGTTTGTGCAGCCAGGCCGCATTCAAAAAAAAAAAAAAAAAATCACACTCAAACGCAAACGCACACGTACACGCACACAACACTGCCTTACAGCAAAGCTACAAATTTTCCTCCACCACTGGTACGGCCCGATCGCCGTCAAGGCCATCCGCCTTGCGCATCAGTCGCACACCAAGACCATGACATGGCAAGGCCATGCCCATCCGTCATATACAGAGTTCCAAAATAATGTCATGAGCACCACTTCTGATAATGCCAGACTGTCACTGGGCAGAATCGAACGCCGGTCCAGAAGCTACTGCCGCTGTCCAATAATACCCAAATAACGTAGGAGTTCGAGAATCACTCTGATCAGTTGAAAGACAGCAATTGTTCTAAAGTACGCAGCGGTAACGGATAATACACGGTTTAGGATAAAACTCTGTGCAAATGCAGCTGCCGAAAAAAGACTATTACAGGGTCTTTAAATTACTCATCCGATATTATCTCAAAATTGCCCTGCCTGCATCATGAGATTTGTGATGCAAGTCACTTTCTTCCTTACTCCCGGCTTCACTCATGCGCGTAGTTGTACTACCCACTCTCAAAGGCATGATACAGCGGCACATGCCGGCTCGACCCAGCCTACAGGCGTCATCTCCCTCGAGCCTGAAAGCAGCGTGGCGGCTGCCCCATCTTCCCCCCCCCCCTCCCTGTTCCTATGTTTAAAAGCATCCTCCATACACTGTACAGAACATTTTAACGGGGAGGGGGAGGGGTAAGGTGCACGATCCAGAGCGGCTAAAACCGTCCCAGATATGTGTGGTTATACCCACCTGTTTGCGAGGACCCTGGTCAGAACGCAGCCCGGCGGCAACTGTGCGCTCACGGCGCGCTGGCCACTCGGCCGCACCAGCTGCCGTCGCCAACAACGGTGTCCGCACAAAAAGTCCGAAATTAAAAGACAAAAAGCTCGATGTCCCACTTAATGCCTGGTTGTCAACCGTTGTAAGACGATTTACATGCAGACTAAATGTAAAAAGTCGGCGTGACAAAAAGTTAAATTGGCTAAATGGCGAACTCCAAAATGGCGACATGGAAAAATGACGAACAGCTACATTTCAAATGGCAAAACTTTGAGATGCCGAAATGGCAAAAGGCTAAATGGTGAACTGCAGAATGGTGACATGTGAAACGGTCGACATGCTGAGCTGGCGAGCGGGCAAATGGTGAACTGCTTAAAGGGCATATTCAAATAAGTAGCGACGAGCTGAAATGCAGAAAGTCTAAATGACGACTTGACAAAATCACAAGCTGAAGTGTTAGACGTAAAGGCACGTTACTTTCATGACTACATTGAATTAGAAATCCTATTACATCTTTTATGACCACTGCATTCAGTACGACTCTCTTTACAAACGGCTCCCGTTTCTTTCCGCAAAGGCACCACTATCGGGACTTAATAGCACCTGACAACGGCGAGAAGTTGGCTGGCAGGAAGATTGTATGTGTGTGTGTGTGTGGGGGGGGGGGGGGGGGTTCTGCGGTGGGCGACGTGCGCGGCCGCCTGGCCGCCGCTGGGTATTGTGCGCCGCCAGCTGCCGCTGTCACGTCTCCCCACAAGAGCGAATTTATCATGAGGAGCCCATTGGTCAGTATACGAGCCTGATGATGTTAGCGCATGCTAACTCGGCACGCTGTGGCTCCGGTACACCCGACATCAACGCACACTCATGTGAGCCACAGAGCTAGGATGAAGCGGGTGACCGGGGCATTGGCGGGATGGTGGGTCCGGTCAGGCACCATGAACGGCTGTCTCCCCGCCCATGGCTGTGCGCCCTTAACCACGGTACCCCACCTCCACCCTTTAGCTTGCAATAATATTTAAACGGGGCAAAAACGGAACGACATGCATGGTAAGAGTCCCACGCACTGGCGAATTATATTGGCAAGAGCCCGCTGGGTAATGGCCCTGGGACCCCCCCCCCCGGCCTTAACTAGTCCACGCAGACTCCGTGCACTCGGCGCCACACCACACTCAATCCAAGCATTCACATACGCTGGCGCCCACATCATCCCATTCATCCTTGGCTCGCACACGGGTGGGACCCCCCCCCCGCCCTTTATTTCCTGCGCCTTGGCGTTATAATTGGCTCGTCAGCGTGGGTCCTCGTTGAGCCGAGTTAAATTCATTTATCACATTTCGATCTTGCCATAAAGCCACGTTTAAGCCCTGTTCAAAGTGTAGCAAGTTAATTCGCCAGCCTGGCACCGACGCAGCTGCTGGGCCGCCACCGAGTGTCCAAAGCTGGACGGCGACTCGTTCCCTCGCCTGACCTCCAGGCTGACGGCTCCCTGTTTGGACGACGCTCCCCGCGTTCCGTCCACGATGGGCGGCCCACCATTCGCACGTCCACACCCACCGCCCGCAGCTTCGTGCTGCCGCGCATGCGCCTTAGGCAGCGCGCTCTATGGGACGGTGGAGCCCCTCGTCAGACGACGAGCGTCCGGCGTGACCTGCGTCCACGCCTTACGGTCTCCTCGGCCGGCGCGCTGTGGGGACTCGGCCTGACCGGCCCGTCTGGTGACCTGATTCCTCGTCGCCCTCCCTATGAGCGTCGATGGCGGGATTCCTATCCGTCCCGAACATCCCGTCACCAATCTCTCATAAAGCCCGGCGTACACCACATCGGAGGAGATCAGGCTGACTCCTGTCCTCTCCCAAGGCGGAGACACCACGGATAGACTCCGCTACCGCCATACACAATCAAGCACCGTCTTGAGCCGTGCTACCCACAAACGTCTATCTGCGTAAAAGCAGGACTACGGTGTCTGGCTCCTCGTCCTCGTCGTAGTCACGCCGGGCTGCTCACTTGGCGGGCCGCGAACACTGGACCGCTCCGTCCACCCACACCGCAAGATACTGCCATCACACCGCATCACACCGCAAGATACTGCCATCTGCCGGCGGATCGCGGGCGCCTGCGCCGCCATCGCGCACCGCCGAGTGCTGCCCTCTGCCGCGATTGACCATGTCGGCTGACAGATGACGTCCTTCCGAACGCTGCCTCGGACGACGCTCCGCGAGTAACCTTCCCTGATCTCACAGAACTGCGAGCGATCCCTCGAGATGTAGCGGGCTCGGCGCACCTCGCCGCTGTGCTTTGGCACCCCGGCAGGAGGTCTCCTTTCGACCTCTAGCCAACATCCCGGGATCCTGTCCGGTTCGGAAAATTCGACGCCGCTCTCCCCTGTGCCGAGCCTCCGGCGTCCGTATCGGATCCTTCCCCTCGAGAGGGACCTTCGCCAACCAAACGTGGACTCCGTGCATCGCCCGGTCAGAGAACGATCCAGACCTAGCGAAACGGAGAAGGTAGAAAACGGGGAATATACGCGCTCGCCGGGTGAATCCGTGCAGCGTGTGCGCTGGGCGGAGCTAGACCGTGCTAACCTGCTTAACAGCGAGGCGAGAGACAAAAAAGGAAGGAACATGAAAAAGGGAGGACAACTACCAACAAAAAAAAAAAACACGCAAAACAAAGCAGAACGCACAAAAAACAACAATAATCGACCTCATCTACGCGCGGATACCTCACTGAACCAGCTGATCTATCGGGGCGGACGAGTGATCAAGCGAAGGAAGGGGGCGGGATGCACATAACGAAGTGCGAGCAGGCGCACCGGGCGGAGCTTGGTAAGAGCCCGGCGTCCCACGACGGGTCGGGGGAAAAGATTGAATGCGAGCGACCAACTGAACGGGAAGCGAGCCTATGCGTGTGCGGACGTCCGGTGAGACCATCCCGTCCGTCAACCCGGCCAGGCGATCAAAACGGATGGCAAAAGGACAGGGCGATTGTGAGCGGATCGTGCATGCGCGCTGGCCGTGCTCCGGCGGGAATTCGGCGTCTAAAAAAAAAAAAAACACGCACATACACCAGCGACAGGGGGAGCGGAAGACCAAACGCCCAGTTGGCGGGAAAAAGAACCTTGGTTTGTGCGGAAGTCCCACGAGACTATGCAGACCATCGACCTAGGCAAAGCAATCAACAACGAATGGGGAGAAGGCAGCGTGGTCGTGAGAGAAGCCGAGCATGCGTGCTGGATCGAACCTGTGAGGATCCGGCCTCTCGCGGTCTCGTCTTCTCGCGCGATTCAATGGGTTTTCCGCCTCGCCGCCTCCGTCCAATTTGTCTCCGGGCCGGCATGTACCGCCCCCAGAGTCCGGCCGCCTACGTGCCCCCAGGCCAGATCTCGGGCGTGGCGTCGCTGACGACGACACAAACGCCCGCTCTCGCCTAGGGCGGGCCCTGCGCGTCCCCCTCAGGGCCAGTTTCCACGTGGCGTGGCTCTTCTGATGGCATCTGGGGCGACGGCGGGGCCGGCGCGGCGGGGGCTGCTGGGGTGAAACAGTAAACATCCTCACATGTTATTTGCACATTCCTGTGCGCATGTTGTTTCGCTGATCACCTGCTATCGCCTCCATCTCTCTTGGTGCGATGGATAATTTTGGCAGATAGGACCACCGTCATGACTGTTGCGGGGGAAGCACTTAGCGTTGTTTTGACGACGGGAGCTGATCGGTCGGAGCGTCGAGCCGAATCGCACCCATCTCTCAGCCTGATAGACGTGTTTGTTCGTGCGGGGAGCCCTCGACCATGGCCGGCTGGCTCGCTTCCTCATGTTCAGCGCGCGAAGCCCCTCCGGTCCCGGACGGGTGGCGCGCAATACGGCGAAGCATGAAAATGTACGCCTACATATGCATACTAAGACATGGGACAAGGACGATAGCTTGAGCAGTTATTCTGTTAGTGATACTTATACATGCTCTGAATCCTTCCGATAAAACATGAGACATAGCCAATTCAACTATCACGTTTGATGGTGCGTGCCCACTGGTGTGCAGAAACGGATATGAGCTCCACCAGAATCTATGATGCTGTCTCAGTCGAAACGCTGTGGTCTCATTTGACCACGGCTGCCAGAACCACGGCTTCCCAGTGCCCACAAACCCGCGACTTCCATGCCAATACGTGTTCCATGCATGCCTTGTGCGTTACTAATGCCGTGTCTTGCTCAGTAAGTGCCTTATTTGGTAGAAGCTGCTGCCCGAAATAAACAGATCAGTTAATCGCAAACCAAACTACACGGAGACGGTATTTTTTTCCAGTTTGGCCCGATCAACCTTCCATTCGTGCTATGAATTTATGTCACAAAAGTGTGCTTCAGTTAAGTGTCAACTTTTTTGGATAAGGTTTATCGTGCACAAAGTAGGTAATTAAGTTGCGCAAGCTGAGAGTAACCATAGGCTTAAAATAGTGGTGTAACCAGTTCTCCACGAAGAAAACTTCCAGGTCAGATAATTTCCATTCGTTGTTTTGTACAATGAATCTTACATTGGTTTTAGGCCAGATCCAAGAACCGACTGATTTCTTTAAAATGCTTCGTCAATCATTTCACTGTCGCATGTGGTTTTGGACAGCAGGGGATCGCATTCGTTGTAGTTTACATGCAAGCACGCGTGTAGTCAGGACGGATTGATATTTCTCATAATATCTGTGAATGGTCATTGAACTGTTACAAAACGTATGCCCACAATTTTGCCACCAGTTGCCTGGTCTCCCTTCAACTGCCTCTATGGCATGTAGCAATAGATCCCGTTACTTCTGTGACCAGCGCAGGTTTACAGTGCTTATAATATTGTTTTATTCTGAATGTCATTGATTTTCTACTAAGGCATGCCGTTTGTGTTTGCAAACATGATCTTTCACTATCAGCATTCACACTGAATGCAGTATTTGATAAAACGTCACTGTAAGCTTGAAAGGCCTTTATCGCTGTCTGAATGGTAGGGACATCCAGCTGCTCAAAATGCTACACAGTATGCATCAAGCTGATCGATTAGAGTGATGGCAGGTAGGATGGGGGGGGGGGGGATGGAGGGAGGTCCATGGTCGCATGGAATTTCCCGTCCTTTCCAAGTAACCCTACTACCGTAACCCTTAATGTCCGAAGTAATGAATGCCTCAAGCATTCATTTGGTTTCCTTGGCCCTATTACCTTATACAACCGCAAATTATAGTTTGGCATCTTGCTAACAATTTATCAGGGCTTGCGCACCAAGTGGCATCGGCAGAATGCTGAGGTGCTTCGCCCCCGGTGCAATCATCGACAAGAGGTTGGTAGACTGACCAGTTTGTATGGACATGCTATTAACCACGCCGATCTTTGGACAGGCTGTTGGACGTGTCCTAAAACTTTTGATTGCAAAAAGGAAAGAGGTGGTGAGTAAGGCTTCGTCGATAGGTCCGTTATCAACGTCAGTGATAAGCCCGGTGAGTCAATAAGTCAGTCTGTTGCATGGACGTACGCCATCTTATGTTATCCACGTTGATTTCATGTGGGCTAGTTCGTCATCAGGATCATGGAGTGTAAATAGACAAGCGTAAAGATAAGTTTGACTTAAAGGCGTAAAATTGCGCATTGTTAAATGTTATGTTCTGCTAGACGCGGCGATGAGCTCATCCCTTGCCGCCCGAAAGTTTCATTTAAAGCTGAATCGGCCAAATCCCTTAAAAGGCGAAAAAGTGCAGTTGATCAAACAACACATTGGTCACGGGGTTCAACATGAAGCTTAAACTTCCCTGTAACAATGGCCTGAAAAAACGCAAGGGGATGTGAGGACAATGACGCTGCTCCAGTTCATGGCGCCATGCATATATCCGAATTTCACCGAGCGTGCCCGCTTCCCAGGCCGCGGGCGATACAGTTTCACAAAAAAGTTAGTAAATTGACAACTTACAAGCATCGCCTGTCCACGAACTCGTGGGCTGCAGCGCAAAAAAGCTTACCAAAACGTATGTATAAACATGGACGTTTATTGCAGCGCAAACATGCTGGTCGATGCCGAAGCCTACCTTCGGTAGAGCGCTGAAGTTACGCCGGCCGGATTCGTAATGTTGAAAAACGTGTGACGGTGGATTCGCCTCCCAGGATAAGAGTTCGCATGTGGGTCGTCAAAGGGGCCCATTTGGCCATTGGCTTGATAATATAAGCCTGGTCACAGGGCGGCCGAGAGTCTTGCGGTTGCGTGGTGCGATAAAGGTCCTTTCGTGCTCTTGGGGTAAGAGCCCGAACCATACCGGGATCGCTGAGCTCACATTATAATAATGGTGTAGTGAATACTAGCAATGGTGTTCGACACACATCTGCGATTCAAAATCCGTCCAGCGAAACTTTCGTTTTCCGCATTGTTTCTCATTTTGTAGCTGAACTAGACCGATAATTTAACTATCGATGCCGCGACCAGACAAAACGACGTTCCGTTACCCGATTCTGTTTTTTTGTGAGACATTACAACAGGAACATTCGTGTTTCAAATAAAACAATGTGAGTGTCGTAACCCACTATGAGTAGTACACCAAATCTCACTTGGCATAAAATAGTTTCTCCGAGACTGGCGAGGCAGTGGTGTCAATATCATGGTCAGGTTGCGGAGAACAGCGTCTGGGCTTGCGCTTGACGGACAAAAAAAGAAGGTGCACCTCAATATCTTTCGGTACCCGTCATTTGAGGAAGATATTTTGAGGCTGCGGTGTTATGTTGCCCTGCTGTACCCTCCACGACAACACCACTGCGCCAAATGATCAAGAGTAGTCTTTGCATGTCGGCAAACTTTTCCCCACGCTTTTGCAATATTCAAGGTAAAAATATTGGGGACCCAAGCCAACATTGGGGCCGAACTCAACATTGCTCGGGCAAGGACTTTTAAAATAGGGAGCAACTCGACGCCGGTAAGGATTGCACGAATTTAGAACGACAGGGGAGAAATAACGACTGCTATTGACCCTACAGCTGGGTTCGTTGCTGCAAATTGATTCACCGTCGCTTAAAGGCGAGGCTGACGTAACCTAATGCCACGTGAAGTCGACTGCTGATGTACTGTATCGTAGCCTAGCGTTGAATTTAAAAGCACATTCTGCACACTGAGCTTGACAATGTCCACATGCTGTTGAATGGTCGCACGCCGATGTCCTCTTCTATTGTTTGCATTGAACGTTGTTGGCGTTGGAATATGCTACCTTTCGATGGACGTCAAAATGATGTGTTTATGATCTGATAAGAAAACACTGGGTATTTAATTACTCAAACACGGTCTGTGTTGGATGTTTTCTTATGCATCTTGGGGATCAAGTGATATTGTGCAGTCAGCTACGTACAGCTGCCCGTTTAAAGAACTTCGCTTCAGTCCCGCCAGAACTCCCCAGACTGCATACGTAATTTTTGGTGCTTGATTTTGTATGCAAAGCGGTGGGTCTGGGCAGAGTTCTATTCCCAAGCTCGTCTCTGAAGGACTGCAGGCAGACGAATCTGTTTGTTTGGCAGAGGACTGCCACATTAGGGATGAAGCAGCAAAACACCATAGCTGAGCGAGCTACATATATTTGGGGGAATCTTGGGTTAAGATCGCTGCGCGGTGCGACTTCTGTCGTTAGATGATACCGAGTTTTGCCGGAAGACCCAACTGCTGCGTTGCTTATGCTTAGCGCGACGCCTTTTTAATCATTGTTCGTCATTGTGCGCAGCGTGCTCAGCAGAAATGTAAGAGCCCCAGAAGAGCGGAAGGGGAGCGAGAAGCCCCTTTTCAAGTCACTTTACCAACGCATCATCAATGAAATTAAATGCAAACTTACATACTATATGTCATCGCAAGTATGTGTTAGGTTGAGAAGCCGAATGGCAGGGTTGAAGACCTGATTGTTGCCTGCAATCCGCCATTGTGCAAGAGCTTACGAACCTGACACCAGAGGTAGCACCGGGGCATAGCTTGCACACCATGGATGTATGTGAATGTGGACTGTAATGGTGTGCGTAACACATTCGTAAAATCACGGATAGGATTACTGTACAGACCATCGTCCTCGTCTGGTGTGTTAGCATGCACGCAACGTTTCGGCCATTTAACTTTACGGCTGTTGTCAAGTGTTGTGGAGTTCTGAGCACAGCTGGGTGGTGTCTTGCTCTCAGTCATTTACTCGTCACAACCCGAATTATCTTCGTAGCACTGCTGTGATTCGAACCAGGTTCTTCTGACCATTAGTCCAGTCCTCTGTCCACTGCGCCCTTCCCGGCCGAGGGGAGTGTTTTACATTCATAGGGGGTTTTGAACTGAAATAGCCATCTTGCAGACCTTTCTGCGCTATTCACAATCCTGCCCTTTTTAATACCTAAGCCCCTCTAGTTTCTGAGATATGCGCTCGCGAAAATTTGGGGAGTATTTCGGGTGGAGTATTTCAGTCACCCTGACATTCATTGCATCATAATAACGTCATTCAAATCCTGCCAGTCCATAATCCATGTGGCGATCAAGGCTAAGAAAAATATGATTGTCGGAGTGTTCATAACTGGCGTTCGTGAGCATGACTTCCAGAAATAACTGCCGTCAATTGGCTCTCAATCAATGCTGTGCAAGATACGATGACATATACAAGTACGAAATACGATGACAATCAAACTATGGCACATTGGGAGGCATATTTGTTAAACAGAGAATTGTGTTGTCTAAAGCAGTCTTTTCCATTTAAAACGCATACCAGTAGTTATAAGTGAGCTTGTTTCATCATGTCTGATGGTCGCTTTAATGTCTTCAAATCTGGAGCATTCCCTTTAACGTAGAGTCGCTACGAGTGTCATTGGGCTCAAATTCAGAAGACTTTGGTTCAGATCTGAGCAGCATCAAACTGGTAGTTCAGTGTGTAACGCGTAGATGGCTGCACACCAAACATCATCCAGTCTTGTTCAGGACTCAGTAACACCTGACGACGGCCGGAGAGTTAACTGGCCAAAACGTTGTGTACACACCAACGCGCCAAACGAGGAACGATGGCCCGGACAATTAGTCCATCTGTGATACTAATGTCTGGTCTCAATCCTTTCGTAAAACAATAATATTTTGAACAAGGGTATACAAATCCTGCAAAATATGAAAAGTAATTGCATTATACGCAACAAAAAAACCATACCCATCTCCATCCCCCACTAACCTTTTCATGATTTATGACAACATTTTTACGGAATCCGCCTGATAATCCTCTTAATTTTTCAACACTGTCGGGCGCATCTATCGCTCGCCAGGTGCATCCCATGTTCCAGCGCTATTGAGTGAAGCCCGGCCACCACCCCTGCCCGATGTACCGCTGTCTCGGTGGATGCACTGTGTCTCCGTGTCTGTGTACCGCTGCCTCGGTGAACATACTGTGTTTCCGTGTCCCTGCACTGCTGTCTCGATGGGCGCGGCGTCGCTGTATCTAATCTGGGCACCAACCGAAACGGTGTTAGAGGCATTCAGCATGATGCAGCCGTTCCACCTACCTTGAAAACAACACTTTGAAGGCAACTATTGTAACACTATCATGCCATTACGTCACTGATCTTCGGCTCAAGCCTGGATCGGGCCTCCACAACCCCAGCCCCACGCGCAGAGCCCGGCCCTCTCCCCTGGTTGGTGGCGCCCCCTGGTGGACCAGAAGGGCCGGACGGTGAGGCGCCGAGCCAGCGGCCGTGTCCAGGGAGCGAGTCGAGCCGCGCGGGGAGCACCGGCCACGACGCCGCGCAAGCGGGACTCATCGATACTGGCCGGCCGGCGACGGTGGCGCCCCTGGCGGCGGCGGCCGAGGCCGCAGTGGGACGCGCGGCCCGGCGAGCGGACGGCCTGCCCGCGGCGCACCGCTGGCATGGTGAGCGGCCACGGCGCCTGACGCCGCGCCGAGCACCGCGCGAGCGAGAAGCCGGCTGACGCACCCGACACGGCTGTATGATTGCTGGATCGTTCAGAACCTTCTGGGACCGATCGTTGAGGTCAGTATGTGACGGGCGATGTTCCAATCGCGGCATTAAATCGCTCCTGGCGGCACGATTGGTGCGCCGGAACGGCGAGTGGGCTTGCTTGTCCGAACCAAAGTGATAGGATGAATATGCCTATGCTCCTGAGCTTAGATTTCAAATGAAATTTTTGTGGTGCACATTGGTGCTTTATGACCTGACTTTGAAAGCCAGTTATCCTACGTCAGATTCAACTGCAGTTAGGGAATTCCTCAAGCAAATAGAGATAAAATGCCCAAATATGCCACCCATCCTATCATAACACTGCGTTGCCTCAGGCGTGGGAGCAGTCATGGTCCGGGAGAGGGGGAGGGGCTTTAGAGGGCTCCAGCCTCCAAATATTTTTCGGAAAGTATAGCATCAGGCTTACGGCGGTGCATGGCACAAATCAACAGTAAGTACCTCTGAACTCTCCCCCTCCCCTTCTCCAATCCCCACAGACGGCCTTGCTATTGTTCGGTGCCCACAAACATTGTTAATTATGTCACTAAGACAAGATTGAGCCTGAATATTTTGATGGGGTGGGCTTTTGGGAAAGGAGTTCACGCTTGGCAGTGGTTGTCGTGTGAACCTTGTGGAACCTTGTTGTCGTGGAGCCAGTGGAACCTTGGCTCCGCCGTCCGGTCGTGACATTCCAGTCAAATTGCACCTTTGTGTGGGAAAATTTTGACATACCGCAATACTCGGCACGGGGTACTGGGGCCCTGACCTCATCTGAACTTGAGCTGCCGCTGCCGCCGATGGCAGGTGATTCCAGTCAGGGACAAACAGCGAGCGATGAAGCGATTCGACCCCCCCCCCCCCCCATTAGAGTGAGATAGGGGGCGGGCGATCAAACCGATTGAACTAGAGGGTAGACACCGAACCTCGGAGACAAACTGAGGCACGGGGCTGACACAAGTAACACCAAAGCTTGGATATGTATATCAGGGCCGTCAGATATGTTTGCTTGGATGCGTGTTACGCGCATGCCCAGGCAAAGTTCTGTTTTTATCAGGCGCTTGACACATTGATATTATATAGAAAAACAGCATATTTTCTGAAGTGAGTTAAGTTTGATTCCTCTTTGTCCATGGCCAACGGGCGTTGATATGGAGGACAGCGGCAACGGAAGCCCTTCCAAGTTGAGGGAGGTCATAGCCGTTTTTGGTCATTTCTTTCCAGTCACAGGGCCACCATTAAATTTCTTAGAAGTGGGGAGCCCCCTCCGCTCCCCCATTACACTGCGTTTGGGGTTAGCTCGCGTGGTTTTTAATTGCCTCAACCTCGAGAACAGTTTGTGAGCGATGTAAATGCTGCTTGTTTTTACGACAAACTTTACGTACTGAAGTCTTTAGGGGCAATGGAAGGGAGCAACATTGGTTTGTTGATCATCTGAAGATCTGTTGTTTATGAATGACGCTGCAAATACTTAATAGCATGATGGCCACTTAACAAAGAAGGAACGACAGCATGGTCTTCACAACACCTTTGGGTGTGTTGAAAGCTGTTATCTCTGGCCGACTCAGAATGATGCGCAGCTCTCCAATTCGATGCTGACTGTGCTCTGATAAAAACACGGACGATGCTAGGAGCCTGACGGACCGTGGCCAGTCATCAGGGCCACGGCCCGTGCACCACAGTTCACGGACCGAAGCTAAAGACCACGCTATGTGCCTCAGACAGTCCAACAGATCCCACCACCCCTCTGTCGGGCCCACAGTCACGTCCAGGCCGTCCCACGTGTCTGGGACAGCCAGTCAAGGCTCGTGCTACCCAGCGCCTGTCCTAGAATCACACCTTGTCGTCTCATGTGTCTTTGTAAGAACGGCGCTATCAGAACATTTAAGAGGAACCAAATATCTGCAGGTACCCACCTGCAATATTCTTACTGTGTCCTCAGTATGCAATCTGTAGTCCCAGCCTACTTTTCCACAAGGCCTGTTGACACTCCAGGGCTTGGCGAACACAGTATATAAAAGTACGTGCCTACGTCTAGCCCTTTCGTGTTCGTAAACCCAGATTTTCCGGTGCACGAATGACATTGAAGCAGTGCCGCTCTCAGAGCGAAATGCAGATGTTGGCCGCGTCTCTGGCTGCGTTATAAATATCTATTTTCTCAGACGTGCCCTATTTTCCCAATAACTCGCTGTGTTCAACGTACTCCGCTAGCTCGCAGCGAAACATTACATTGGCGGAGATGGAACGATTCCGGTGTACAAAACATTCAAATCCAACGTCTGATAAAATCCGACCATGCACATCACGTTGAAAAGAGGCAAAGTTCTGGGGCAGTGGTCTAGAAATACCACAGTCTCAGAGGAGTGTGAAGTGGTGCATTTGGCGGCATACAACCGATGGAATATTCCAATCTTCAGATAGTGTGCCAAGCTCCGAAGTGAGATTTTGAATGCCACCACATTTCTTGTCATTGTTCTGTTCGCCTTGCGCACCAGCCTGCGGAGAAAGCAATTCTTCGTAATTGTCCTCGTCGCATTCTCTAACAGGACTACTTTCCACCACGTCCCAGCAATGCACCCACCGCGTATGCGTCCCCTGCCAGTTTCCCAGCACGCGATCCATCCAAAGCATTCCCTGGCTATGACTATTCTACTCTCACCGTGGAAACAAAAGCTGCAGCGTCCATTGGTGGTGACCTTTCCTACCCAGCAACTCGCCCACCGTATTCCCATACCCACTTTTTAGCACCCAGCAATCCCCCCTCAGTATCCTCTGGCGGCGGTCTTTTGCATCAGCAATTTACCCACCGTATTCCCTGGCGGCGGCGATCTTTCTCGCCCAGCGAGCCACCCACCGTATCCCCCGGCGGCGAACTTTCTCGCCCAGCGAGCCACCCACCGTATCCCCCGGCGGCGATCTTTCTCGCCCAGCGAGCCACCTACCGTATCCCCCGACGGCGAACTTTCTCGCCCAGCGAGCCACCTACCGTATCCCCCGATGGCGAACTTTCTCGCCCAGCGAGCCACCTACCGTATCCCCCGACGGCGAACTTTCTCGCCCAGCGAGCCACCTACCGTATCCCCCGGCGGCGATCTTTCTCGCCCAGCGAGCCACCTACCGTATCCCCCGACGGCGAACTTTCTCGCCCAGCGAGCCACCTACCGTATCCCCCGATGGCGAACTTTCTCGCCCAGCGAGCCACCTACCGTATCCCCCGACGGCGAACTTTCTCGCCCAGCGAGCCACCTACCGTATCCCCCGGCGGCGAACTTTCTAGCCCAGCGAGCCACCCACCGTATCCCCCGGCGGCGATCTTTCTCGCCCAGAGATCCACCCACCGTATTTCCTGGCGACGACCATTTCCGCCCAACGATCGGTCACTGTATCCCCTGGGGCATCCAACCAACAAATCTCAAATTTGCATCGTGTTAAAAATATGAAAATTAATGGTGTGGTAGTCTTAGGTTCTAAAGCCAGCGATGCGAATCCTTAAGATCGTTAGGCAACAACCGTTGAATTAAACCCTCTGAAATTTTCGTTAAGTCACGCTGTAAACCTATCTTTGGTAGTCCATGTACTGTTGCCAAATGATCCGAATAAAAAACCTATGACCTAAAAAAATTAAAAAAACATCACTGATGAACTCATTTGATGTATAATAATTTTGGCATTTTCAACTTGTTCATATTTAGTTGAATTCTGGCTGGACAGAGATATCTAGACGCGGCAAACAAAACGGCACCTGATTAAATGAATGATTTTGAATAAGAGATCTGGCGCTATGTTTGTGATCCGTGGTCAACGTCCAGTTCAAGGCAGAACTCAAATGCAGAAAGCCGTGCAATCCTTGCACTTATCTCCAATAATCACCACGTAAGCACGGCATGCACGATAAAATCAACTGATGATTTCATGATTGTCGCACAGTGAGTTCAACACTGTTCTATTTCTCTTGCATAGATAAGACGATAGTGATAGCCTTATTCTTCGAAGAAAAACCATGGGAAGGGAGGTATAGATGAGTTGATATTTCGGTAACGTGCTCTTATCGAAGCAATAACAGAAGTCCGTTAAGCTTGAATAAAGGAATGTTGCCGAAATATCGACCCATCTATATATCTATTCCCCAGGTTTTTCTCCGAGGAATAAGGCTATTACTACTGACTTATGTACGTGCATAATGTTCGTCGCAAATGCACTGGACAGCTTATTAGTTCTGTCACCCTCAAAAGGGCCGGTGGTTTCACACAGTTTTTTTTTCACGCAGTCATTCGACGCAGTATCAATCAGTGGCATGGCATCTGTGGCTTGGCAAACTGTGCCACATACCAGGAAGGTCGGAAGACGCTGTTCTTCCACCAAATCCTAATGACCGTGTCATGGTGCCATTTCCTTTAAAAGATAATCTTAAGCATTATTAAGTTGCTTTACATACCAAACGGAAATGTGTCTGAGGCAATAATTGTGCTCACTGATCGGTTCGTGAGGGTCCTCAATGTAAAGCGTACGAGACAGTTTCACAGATTCTTTTCCGGGATACTAACGACCACACTCATCCACCACCTGTCCACAGGCCAGGGACGGGAGGTTAAAGGATTATCAAAGTGTCACCCAATGACTCCCCGGGAGGTATCGTTGGTGGCCAACTTTCCACATAGTGCCCAGACGCAAACATAAATGGTATGCAGCTGGCGAATTTGTCCGACATTTACTGAGCCCGGCTATCGACCGTCGGAATCTGTTTGTCCAGAGGACGCCTTCGGTCACCTGGAGCCGATACCATATTGGCAAAGTGAATTATCTGAACTGCGAGCTGCAGTGCTTTGCGTGACGTTAATTATTGAATGTAGCAGAGGGTCTGCTGTCTGCAGTTCAGGCATATGCTGGTTTAGTGACGCTTACGCTATGGTGATATTGGGTTTTTACAACAGAGGTACAACATCCACCATGGGAAAATATGTTGAATTCAGAAATACATTTTGTGTAATCTAGCTTGACTTTATTTTTGGGACCCACAGGAACAAAGCAATGTTTGGTTCAATTGAAGTCGTTTAGGAAGTGATCAATTGGTAAAATTGTTCACATTGCGCTCAGTTAGCATTACGGGAGCAGATCACGTCATTCCTGCAATTGGCGGTTCCAGTGCAAAAGTCTGTCACGTAGTTCAATCGGTGAAAGCTCCTGTCTCCCAACGCTTCTGTGATGGGGTAGGCGGGCTCGAGTCGTTTTGATGCTCAATATTTGTCCCTGACCGAAATGGTCCGAGACCAATGGCAGCGGCCGCTCAAAGTCAGGTGGGTCAGCTAGGGGGCAGATCGTGTCAGGCACTGCGGCACGGTTAACATTCGCAATCAAATTCTGCCGCCGAACTGGAATGCCGCGATAAAATGGTTGGGCAAGGGCTCACACAAAGCTCGCTCCAGGGCGTGAAGTAGAATACCCAAATCCATCCAAGCACGATGTTGGAATCAAATTGACGAGAACAATACCGAACCCATGCATTTTCTGCACTTGGCCTGAGAAAGTACTTTAACCCTTTAACCTCTACCTCGAATAATAAATATTGTGTTGAATTTCGAGCTCAGAATGACCCATCCAATCGAATGTCATTAACGGCATCTCGATATTTTATGAGCCAGGTCGAGAGTACTCTTTCCAACATCATTTACCCTGGTTTTTGCGAAGTTTGAAAAGGTCCCTCATAGGTGACATTGGTCTTCGTTTTCTTGCGTTCGATAACGTACAAAAATAAGTTGGGCTTGAGTTAAGACCACAAGTTGAGAAATGTCACGTGTCAAAGGTCATGTAAGAAACGGACACGAAGTGACGAGATCAAAAGTAAAAAAAGAAAAAACACAAATAAGTTAAAATCGACAAAAGTTTTCAGCGCCATAGTGAGCTCATCGATATGTGAGTTTTACAGCGTGGCCTCTCTAAAATCATCTAGACTTGAACTCGAAGACGCTGTTCGCAGGGCTCAAAACTTCCCGAAGGCATCTTTTCGGTCTCATGAAATACCCTACGGCCCTGTGGACTAAATTACTGCCCCACAAACTTTCAAAATTTTTAAGACAGATATCAGTTGTGGGTTGAGTTGCCGTGAAATGTCTCTCTCTACCGGCCACCTTTCCTACCCACCGATCCACCCACCACGTTCCTTCCTTTGCGGTTACCTTTCTCACGCAGCGACCCTCTCATCGCGTCCCATGTGTGTCGACCTTTTCCACACTGCGATTTACCCACCGCGAACCCATGGAGTGACCTTTCCTTCCATGCCATCCACGTAAGGCGTGTGCTGGCGGAGGCGCTTCCTGTTCCGGGGAGCTGGCGCATCGATCGGCTGAGCGACGGCGGCGCTCGGAGCTCAACACTGCCCGCCGGTCAGCCAGGCCGCCGCCGCTGCACTCTCGGGGACGGCGGCGCTCGGCGCTCAACAGTGCCCGCCGGTCAGCCAGGCCGCCGCCGCTGCACTCTCGGGGACGGCGGCGCTCGGCGCTCAACAGTGCCCGCCGGTCAGCCAGGCCGGCGCCGCTGCACTCTCGGGGACGGCGGCACTCGGCGCTCAACAGTGCCCGCCGGTCAGCCAGGCCGCCGCCGCTGCACTCTCGGGGACGGCGGCGCTCGACGCTCAACAATGCCCGCCAGTCAGCCAGGCCGCCGCCGCTGCACTCTCGGGGAACGCCAGCAGCCCCAGTCCGGTGCCGCCCCGGCGACGGCGGCGCTCGGCGCTCAACAGTGCCCGCCGGTCAGCCAGGCCGCCGCCGCTGCACTCTCGGGGAACGCCAGCAGCCCCAGTCCGGTGCCGCCCCGGCGACGGCGGCGCTCGGCGCTCAACAGTGCCCGCCGGTCAGCCAGGCCGCCGCCGCTGCACTCTCGGGGAACGCCAGCAGCCCCAGTCCGGTGCCGCCCCGGCGCCGTCGGGCAGCAGCGGCGCGCTGTCGGTGCCACGCAGCTGCTGCACGGAGAGATGGCCGCGTGCGGGCGGGAAACCGGGTGGGAGCCACCGGGATGCTAGTCGGGAGCGGGGTGGGAGCCATCCCGGAAGATGGGCGGGAGGCGGACGGAGATGAGCGGAGCCGGGGGCGGGACGGATGGAGATGAGCGGAGCCGGGGGCGTGACCGATGGAGATGAGCGGAGCGGGGGGCGGAACCGATGGAGATGAGCGGAGCGGGGGGCGGGACCGATGGAGATGAGCGGGCCGGCAGGGAGCCGGCAGGGAGCGGAGGGGTGACGTTCCGACTCGTTACCCATGCTGCAGCAGCATAACCCCGGCGTGCATACATACGCACTCCTGACGAACCTAGGCGTCTCTGGTGAGCCCTCCCGGTTCGGGGTGCCCCTCGACCCTTAGAGGCATGACAGTGGGAGGGGGAGGGCGAGGAACACCGAGTGGGGAAGGAGGGGAGGGACGGACCAAGCTGTCAATAACGCCGGGCGGTCACGCCCCCGCTGGCACCGCGCCCGAAATGGCAGCGATTATTTGTGACGCATAGGAGGCAGGGCTTCTAGGGTCTGACTGATCTGCATAATCGGGATGGCGCGAGGGACGCTGGTGAGCCGAATATGAGGCCGAAACATCCTCTTTCTTTTTCAGAGGAAAGAGGGCACAACCTGACGGAGCCGAGAAATAATAAATCTGAGGCATACACTGGCAGGCTTTCAGGACGTTGACATTTAGCCAGCCGACCATTTGGATGGTGCGGAAGGTGCCACACAATTAATGATTTTCAGGAAACGGTCAGGTCTTCGTTCCTTAGAACTGGTTTCGGAATAAACCCTAAACGCATACCAGCCAAGAAACACGGGCTCAAAAAGCGCTGATGATTCTTGTGACCAAAAGGTACCCACATTTAGATAGACATGTATATTAAACGTGTGTGGGAAAGTCTTTTTTGATAGGAGACCCCAAAAGTCAAGGCTTAATTTTTGGAGCAAGACAGTGACATGGTCAGGATTTTACTCAGGAGAGAGCTAAATCGGGACATCGAGTTAAATCCCTGTGAACAAATCTAACAAATCCAACAAATCCATGTAAATCCTTGTGAGCAAAAAGTCTATCGTAAATTCTGTGCAACAGTGTGGCAGTAAATTTAGTCGCTCCCGATTTTGCTGAACGTCAGGTTTTGCTGGGAACAGGATTTTAAGTGCAGTTCCTGGTCACCGTAGTTGTGTTGGAGGCTGTCTGCAAAGCGCCCGAACTCGCCAGATGGACGAGAACTCTCCTGAGTCGGCGCCGTTGACTCTCCTGCATCGGCCGCGGATGCAGCTCCGCTTGCTAGTGAGACTGTTCTCTGCAGCGGGTGAGATGTCCGGAAAATGGTCGCCACCATACGCCCCACCATTCACCGGGAGGCTGTCAACCGAACGATAAATAACACTTCCATGTCACGAGCCAGCGGATGACAAAACATGTATTACAGCGCTCCTCACATGTGAGTGCATGCCTTGCCCCAAATGAGCACCAGAGTGATGTTTGACACAGGCCTTTAGAAACCTGTCATTGTTTCCGAATAGGGTCAGTAGCGCTGGGCCCGTACATTGCGACCTTTCGATGTCTCTTTTTGGGGTTCAGGCTCATTCAGCCAGGGTCGGCAACCAACTGTCGACAAGCCTGCTCAGGCTGCTAATTTTGTCGGTGCTCCTTGCCCCCCCCCCCCCCCCAGGTAGGGATACTTGCCCTGATGCATGCGAGCCCCCCCCCAGGCAGGGGTTCTTGCCCTGATGCATGCAGGCCCCCCCCAGGCAGGGGCTCTTGCTCTGATGCATGCGAGCCCCCCCAGGCAGGGGTTCTTGCCCTGATGCATGCGAGCCCCCCCCCCCAGGCAGGGGTTCTTGCCCTGATGCATGCGAGCCCCCCCCCCCCAGGCAGGGATTCTTGCCCTGATGCATGCGATCCCGAATCGTGATGCGGAACTTCGTGAAAAACAAAGCTGAGTCTGACGACATGTGCTTCGTTTCAGAGGCTGAGGCGGGCAGGCGCCTGATGTTCGGCTCTAATTGTCACAACTAGCCATGGTGAGTCACTCCAACGGCTGCGTGCTGCCGTCTCTGGACAAGCTCTGCTCGTCCACTGCGCTGTTTGTGCTGCCGTCCCCGGACAGGCGCTGCTGTGTTGGAAGACTGGCCATTGATAGAGACACTCAACGCATGCCCTTGGTCTAGGGTGCTTTTAAAAACACTTCCAAGATGTATTTTCTTCCCAGCGTCAGGGCAATCATTGCACTTGGCGACAAAGCGTGTGTGAATGGTTCGTTGGCCCCAGTCCTCGGGAAATTAACGGTACAAATTCGCGTGGATCGACTAAGTTTTATCAAGTTTGGAAGTTTCAGAGCATGCAAGATTCTACTTGAACTTCAACGTTTCGATGGAGGTCGGTCTTGGAAGAGAGTGTTTCACACTTGTGTGGGATTTGAACTGAAATAGCCATACTGAATATCATTCGGTGCAGCTCACAGCTCTGCCGCTCTTAAGGCCTAGAACCCTCTAGGTTCTGGGCAACACGCCCGCGAAGATGTGCAAACTATTTCGCGCAAACTATTTTAAAGACATTCAGGCATGCACGACGCCCGAGAAACCTCGTGTTCAAATCTTGCCAACCCACCGGCCATGCGGCGTTCAAGTCCTAGGAGGGTATAATTGTCAAATTGTTCATATTTGGCATTCGTAAGCACAATTTACAAATATAACGGACGTGAATTGGCCCTTAATCAATGATGTGTAGGCTGTGAAAGTTTCAGTGACGAATCTCCTTTTTGTTACACGATACCAGAAATTAGGCATATGTGCCAGTTATTACGGAAGTAAAGCTTGTCGAACGGCAAGAATCGCGCCATAACCGAACAGGTGAATACAATTAAACGCCTTAAAATCACGGACAAATGTGCAGAACACTAGGAGAAAGGGATAAAGCACGAGCACACAACAATGCTTGATTGAGCAAACACCTCCAGCATCACCACAGCCACCTCTCGGGACATTGAAGTGCTACAAGTAAGTGCTGGGGTGACAATATTGCACGGCTAGTTTGACAGCACCTCAGCGTCATACAAACGTTCCATGACACAGCCAAACAATGATGTATTGAGGAACATAGTTATCAAACAGAGAAATTTTGTTGTCTACAGCAGTACTTTTCTCTCAAAATATACCAACAGCTATAAGTCAGCGTATTTCATCTTATCTGATGTTTGCTTCAATGTCTTCAAATGTGGCTCATCCGCTTAAGGAAGCCAGCTGAGAAAGACCTAGATGAAGCTTCTCGATGGAAACCCCCGAAAAGGCTCCCTCATAAACAAACCTTCCTTGACGAGGCTTCGTGCCGAAATCCCATGAGCATGTGGAATCCTTGAGAAGGCGTTACGAAGAAGCTCCCGAAAAATCCCCTGGGAAGGTCCCGGATGAAGACCTGATAAGTGACTAAGGAACCATCGCTGAGCAGGACGTCTCATCAAGTCCGGTGGCCTCCGCCGGCAGCTGCACACCGGCACCGTCAAGGTCAGCATCGGCAAGGCGTCACCGTGGCCGATGAAGCTGACGCTCAACATCGACACAGTCACGCTGCAGAAGGAGCTGGACGACGACGGCGAGAACGACGTCGACTCTCAGGTAACTCTCCGGCGCCCGTGTGCGCAGCACTCTGCCGGCGGATCAGAAAACACACCGCTCAGCCGCCTGTCCAACATATCTCCTGTGCCCAAAGATCTGCCGCCTTTGCAGGCGTCCTCGGACACGCTCCAGGGTGGTGGGACAGGAAAAGGGTACGACAAAACGATGCTGCTGCAGAAAACACTCATGATTATGTATGCATGTCTTGGTTGAAAACACCCATATTTACGTGAATAATGGATGAGGAAGTATTCATGCATGGTTTCCTGAATAACTGACGCACGTGTACGGGTGGCCCTAACGCACACACGCACACGCGCGCACACACACACACACACACACACACACACACACGCACACACACACACACACACACACACACACACACACACACACACACACACACACACACACACACACACACACACACACACACACACACACACACACACACACACACACACACACACACACACACACGCACACACATACATACAAGAAGATCCGTTGAGGCGCACGTACTCCTACACATTCCTTGCGTGTCTGAGGCATAACGCCTGAATGTAAAAATGGGGGATTGTGTCGATGACTTTATTTTCCCATTCACTATCAGATCTGCACATTTCGCAACAGACACCGCTGGCTTATGTTAGATGCCCAACAGCACTGTGCTCACCCCCTCTGTTCCATGTTCCAGTTTGCAGTGTTCCGTTTTCTTTATGCGGTGTCGTGACGGGGTCATCCCATGTGTACTGGTGGACCACTGCGCCGGGTCTCCTCTTCCCAACACCCAAGTCCGGCTCGAATGGTCCGCCGCGTCCTGAAAGTTGGCTCCATTTCGTGAAGCCCAGATGCGGTTTTCCAGCGGAAGTTCTTGGGCACTGGGCCATTCTATATTAGGCACCTGGTGTTAGACGACTTAGCGCTCTGGCTCCCAGCCGTTGGAGTTGTATCGGCCTACCCGAACAAGCCAAATCCTACGTCATCACTAATTGCCACGTGCACATCGGCCCATCACAGGCCAGTTGATGAATGTCAGAGGACGGGAAGAGCATTAAACTCTCCGCTCCTTGTAATGCACAAGCCTTTTCTCCACGACTTACCGACGCGTCCGACAAGATATGAAATTTGAAATGAAACAACAATTTATAACGGAGGCTTGAATTTACGCTCTTGTCTATTAAAACGTGAGCTTGAATGACACCAAATGGCGCAATGGCGAGATCGCACACTGTGTAAATGTTCCGTGGACCCCACGACGACAGCCAACGTGCAGGGCTGCCCGGGCTGGTGACCACACGGTCTCATGCATTTATAGATGTACCTTTTCTGCGTTTTGTCCTGCAACGTTTTCGCTAAAATTAAGTATTGACACTTGCAGATTTTGTATCACCGGCTCTATAATAGAGTTAATCCGCCGCTTGGAGCCTACTGTGTCTCCCCTGTTCATTCTCATCGTTATGAAGTTGAAGGGCCTTTGTTTCCCTTTGCAGCCCCTCGTAACGCAAGCCACTTGTTCTAACCACCTGCATGGAAGGCACCATTTCATCTACCCGAGAACCCAGCTGCTTGAGATTGTTGTGTGACATCTGACACTCTCGCAGTATCCCTATCAGCACCAAGCAACGCAATTCAACCGCTGTTAGCAGCATCTGCGCGTTAACCTGCAGCGTCAATGCGTTAACCGGCAGCACCAGTGCGTTAACCGGCAGCATCAGTGCGGTAACCAGCAGCATCAGTGCGTTAACGGGCAGCATCAGTGCGTTAACCACCAGCATCAGTGCGTTGCGCAGCGTGACTTCTCGTGTTAACTGGCTAAGAGATTTTGAGTTTCGACTCCATTTTCCCCATTTGGCTTTATTTTAACCGACTCGACTGTGGGTGACCAGAGTTAGCTGACTTGACTGTGAGAGACTATCATGCATCTGACGCCGTGCGTCTATCCGGACTGCATCTTACCCCGCTTGACCCAGCCTCATCGGCTGACCTTATCTGACCGTCTGATGTCTCTAAACTTTTTATCCGATCTGACCGTCTGACGGTTTGGTCTGATATGTCTCCTGGTTCTCCCTGCACCACTGGCTCTCCAACCGTCTGACCCTCTGACAATCTGACCGTCCCGTCTGCCTCTGACCATCGGTCCTACCTGACCGTCTCGTATAATCTGGCTGTTCGATCCTAGCTGGCTGTCAGAAAATATCCAACCATCTAACCCTGTCCAATATTTTGCAATGATCTGAACGTCTAGTCTGTTCTGGACGTACGGCTTCATCTGACCATCGAAAGACATCCGAACGCCCGACGTTATCTGAATTGCCTGACTGCACCCTCACATTTGGCTAGCCTGCCGGTGTCCGGACTGACTGCACTTAGCCTGACTCCATGTTAACTCATCGCATTGGATATAACATGTCTAACCTAGCTGTATCTCTGTTTGACTCTCGCCTCACTGCTCCATATGCAGACGCCTTCAGCCTGACTGCAGCTGACCTGACTGCATCTGAACTGACCTTATCTGATCCCATCGTGCCTGCTGTGACTGAATCTAGCCTGCCCATTCTGGGCTAACTAGGCCATACGCAACTGTATCTGATTTAACTGTATGCAGTCAGGCTGTGCCGTGCCTGACCTGCCTGTTGCTGAACTGTTTGTAACTGAGCCTTGCGCGTGGCCTGGCCGGTGACCCGGCGGGATCGGCCGCCAGACCCGTGTTGTGCAGCTGGAGAAGGGCGCCTGCAGCGGGCTGGGCATCAGTATCAAGGGCGGCCGGGAGCATCATCTGCCAGTGCTCATATCACGCCTGCTCCGGGGGCAGCCGGCCGAGCAGAGCGGCCAGCTCTTCATCGGAGACGCCATCCTCAAAGGCAGGTGACGCGTGCTGTCGCTGCCGACGAGCGATCGACTGGCGACAGGCCAGCGGGCTCGCAGCGGAACACGAATGGCTGCTGTGGAGGTGTCCAGGGTCGGCAGAAAGAACAAAGGCATTTGCATTCCTCCTACTTTGGTGCTCGCTGCTTGACCTTTGTTAGAGCTGCCCTGTTATAATTAATGAGTACTCTTGAAACTCAGATCGGAAAACGTGTGGGAAGTGCTTATGGTGGGGAATATTTGATGCTATCGACACCTAAAACCTGATATTTTATCCAACGATTTGGTTTCTGTATGCCCCTTAATGTCAACACAACGCTTACGATGTGACTAGTTCATGTGATCTTTTGCTTTTTTAAAGGAAGGTGTAACCATTTTTAAAGGAAGGTATGGCCGAAAAGCTTGAAGAACTCTTACATGCTTCGGGTAATCTCGCTGAGAATGTCCACGACTTTTGCTGCTTAACAGGATGTTCCTGATCGTCTAACGCTTGCTTGCCGGACTTTAAGCTCTCGTAACTCCAATTGTGTTCAAAGGGCGGTGGTAAGTCATCAGCCTACACAAAACTTGCCCGAAATTACCCCTTTTAAAAGGCAGTTTACGTTGTACTCAGTTGTAAAGACAACTGTTGCTGTGTTTTTCAATCGTTCAGAGCACCGCTTTGAGCTTCTTCTGCGCCGAAAGATGGGAAATAGGTATAAAGGATTACTTACGTAATACCCCATTGTGTTGCTTCATGTGGATCAAATCAATTCCTGCGACGCAAACGGAATTGTTCGTGCCACCTTTCTCCCCGACCGAGAATGATTTCCGTCAGGATGTAACCGGTCGGATAATGCGCTCTCCGGCTCACTCTATTTCTTGAAAAAGATTGGTTACTCCATGCGTTTGTCTCCGTTCTAGGAAGATTATTTGATCATTTCGAGGAAGCCGCCGTTTGTAAACCAGGTTAGACCGCCTTGCGGTCTAGAAATGCAACCTAAAATACGATATTGTCACCTCCCGAGTCGGACGCAGCACTCTTTCTCCCAATCCCTTAACATACACAAAACTCACGGACATGGCAAACTTTGGAAACCTGGGTGGAACTACTAGCTAAGGAACGGTCTACCACTGCCGTAAGTAGAAAGGCTCGATGTATCATGGGAATGAGATGCATCTTTTCCTGTTTTCTTGCATACCGTCTTCCGTTTCAAGGCTGATCCGCCCGGAAGCTGACACCGTGTTGCCTACTACGAGAAACCGAGCCGACTATACCGGCAGGCGATCACCGCATTCCGATTTGGCGCAGCTGGTGAAGCCACACCTTGGCGTAGTGGGCTTACTATGAACATCAGCAGTCCACATCACCATAATGATTTATCATAGTCGAAACAGGATTACTGCTTCGCGCGGTAGTCCCTTTCTGAAATTGGTGGCGGGGGAGGGACATGGTCGGCCGAAAAAGTTGGCCCTACCTGCCCCAAAACTTGGTTTGTCCCCGGATGTTGGCTACTTGAATCTGCGTCACCTATATAAATGTGTGCTTTTAATCTTTCGTGTTTCGCAACATCTTTCAAGGATATGCTGTAGCTTTAAAATTGTTTTCGTTCGGAGGATTAGCCTCCCATTTCAAGTTGATGTCAGCTGCCTTTTCGTTAGTAGCTTAGAATGGGCCGTGATTCACAGAAAAAAAGCATCTGAAAAAAGTCTTAGAAAGCGGTCGCTGAAGACTACCATTATCACTGATCGCGTTATTTAACCACCTCGGCCACGACTATTTGACAAATACACTTGCGAATATACTTGGAAAACATTTCCTGACTTCTATCTGGGCTGCCCTGAACTTTTAAAGCCTGGAGGATATTACAATCAGTTGTTTTTTTATCTTTATCCACGCCTTATCGTTTGAAAAAAACTCGTCAAACATTTGCAGACTGCGTTAAATTTTGAAGGAGTTAGCATGACACAAAACATCAGGCGCTTTCAGAATGCTGTTTGATACCAAATTAACATGCCTCTAATAGTGATGTATTTAGGTACCTACTACCTAGTTGACCAATATTTATTATAACTGCCCTGGATCTATGTGCCCTGTAGCTCATATTCATACATGGGGGGGTTAAGAGCAGTATTGGGGGAGAGGGTTCAGCCCTCCGAAAGCATACGAAGTGACGCCCCTGCGGCCCCGTGTACCGTCGGTTCATGATGCGCCGGTCATGATGTCCTGTCCTCGCGTTCGGAATCCCATCCTGGCTCGGCGCACACGCCTCGACCTGACGTCACCGTGGTCTGTTAATGTGGTTGACTGCGCAGGCATGGCCGTGTGTGACCAAAATTCGTACCGTGGGGCGTACGTGTAACTGTTCTCAGAAACACACTAAATTGTGGGCGTCGATGGACAGATGTTGGCCGGGGGAGAGTGAACATAGCTGTATTGCAGTTTTTACATCACAAGAAGTCTGTGCGCGTCTTTGTTATAAAATATCGGGAGGAATTCTGAGGCAAGGTGTAAATAATGTACTTCATGTAAGAAAAAAAGGCTTTCGGCTCCTGATTTTTCAGCATGAGTAGTTCAAAGTTCTTACGGGAGTTAATGACATTCAAGATTCCAGGAGGTACTGGATAAACGACGTTGCAGTGTTGAGCAGTGATCATATTGATGGTAATCAATGTAATAGTACATGTACCGTCAACGTCAAGGTCAACATGTGTCGTCAATACTACATGTACCAGCACACCATATACATGCATCGTCAATATGAATAGCATGAAATATTTATGTCGAGCACCGTCAATATTGGGTACCTACTGCCTGTGCTAGTGCATTACCCTCCTTAATACCAGGACTTCCAGAACCGTCAACCCTAGAGCATGAGCACAGCTCGAAAAAATAAGCGTCGCCAATGTAATCGTTGTTGGCACTGCAACGTCGTTTAGCCATTACCTCGGTACCAAATCCTAGTATATTAAACGCCAACAGTTAACATTAAAACTTTGAGTTCATTGCGTAAAATACGACCAACTCTTACCTGTATCATAGCGTGAAACCGTGAGGAGGCATTGGTGGCGGTGGGTCACATCGGAAGTCTTCGTGTTGAGAGACAACTCACCATTTATACCAAAAGCCATCAGCAGACTCCTGAGGATGCCGCGGCTCCTGCAGGTGCAGGTGCTCCTCGGCAGGCAGCCTAAAGTAGACGAACGTGCCGCCCCGGCCGGAGTCCCACCTGAGTACCCGCACATGCCCGAGCAGGCGCAATGTGCCGGGCAACGACCGGGAGCGGAAGCTTCCCACGAGGACTGCAGCATTGCCAACCACTCAACGATCTCCGTCAACCCATAACGCTCAAATGGCCAATGCGGAAACGGCTCGAATTCTTCCCAAACCAAAGCAAACCAAGCAAAATGGCTGCTGAACTCTTCAGGTTGATACGTCGATAATTTCTCAATGCGAGAACTGCTATTTTCTCCATTTCAATCCGGTGTTGGTCCATTCTTGTAGATACCAGATCCGTGGCAACATTTTTAGCTAACGACATCTCCGTGCTTGATTTACTATTTTCAATGGATTTAAATAAGGACCCTTCTTATAAGGACTTATAAGGACTATAATAAATAAGGACTTCTCAGATTGCGTAAGCACCGTGAATACCAAGACCATGCCAAAAGGTTTTCGATTCAGCCTCCAACATTTCCAGATATCTCTACAGAAAACGATGCTGCTGCACGTCTCCTTGTTAACCCGATGTGAACGGCCTCGCTCAGGGAACAGACAGCATGAGGTTCGGCTTGCTTTGGTGTTGGCGATTGACAATACATCTAGACAGGCTTCCACACAGTGCATGTTACGAGCCGTGGTATTCTCGGACGACCCGGATACGACCTGTCCGGCTGCGGCACCCTCTGATCTCGTCTGACAGCTCGCCATGTGACTTGCAGTTGACGGCACCTCCCTACTGAAAGCCAGCCACGACGAAGCGGTGAACGTGTTGAAGAACACGGGAGCCACTGTGAGGCTAGTCATCAAACACTATCAAGTGGCCACGCAGTTCCTGAAGAGAAGCAGTGAGTGCAGGTGTCAAGGTGTCTTACGGGACGAATGAGACGAGGACTTAGTGCCATGGATATAATTACTGGACTATTGTCCTCGTTGTGTGTGTTAGTATGTATAGATACAACGTTTCGGCCAGATAATTCTCCGGCCGTCGTCTGGTGTTATTGGGTCCTGAGAATGACCGGATGGTGGAGGACCGGATGTGTGCTGGGTCTCAACCATGTATGCGTCACACCACGAATCCTCTCCTTGAAATGGAGGCATGACATAGGTCTGGAGGATGATAGTTCGAGCAATTTTACCGTCCGAACGTCTGTCGCACGTTTGCCATCAACTTCGGGACGTTTGGTCTCACTTATAATATCTAGAAACAAAATTATGCGTGGTTTGATTGGCGCAGTTTACAGATTTGATTAGCACGGGCTTATACCGTGCTTTCGCTGACTGCAAAGTTGGGTACAAGAAATGTGAAAGCTCTGAGTTAAGTTGTACAGCACCCATATTGCTAGAGCAATAATTAAAATGACTTTTTGTCCGTCTTTCGTCTTTCGCATTGATTCGTATTTCCTAGCCTGTGGTGGTTTGGGGGTTAGTCTCGCGCGAATCAATGCGACCAATTGCTTTACTCAGCATCATTTGGCTCAGACCAGCATGACGCAGCCCGCGTTAACTCGGGGTTCATTGGTGCCCGACCTTGCCCGATGCAGACTTGAACCGGCGCACGTCGGATTCGTCGATCACGACGTACTTGAAGGCCGACGACGGCTGGAGAACACCAACAACGCCCGACAGCAAGTCACTCAACGGGTTCGAGCTGGACGACAACCTTAACTCGCCCAAGTGGAAAACAGTCGTGCAGAGTAAGTAGCCAGCGCCGAGTCTGACCCCTGTAGTCAGAGACAAAGTTCTCTGCCCGACACTGGTCAGGGTGCACCTGCTTCGATCAGTGGAGCGACTTGGGATTCGATGTCCCGTTAACCGAGATCGGTGTGTGCATGTGAGGGTAGCGACCAAACGCATTGGCCAGGTATCGTCCTGCTACGTCACTAACTTCGAGGAATGGCGTTCGCCCTCTGATACGACACAGCACTCATAACGTGGCGTCCGGGTATTGGTGTGCGAGCTGAGATGGCTTCGCCGCCGTCCCACGCCTCTGGAGAATCCGAGAACAGTCTTGAGGACAACCAATGCGAGCACCGCCCCCACGCCGCCAAGGTGTATGCAGGCATATTCGGGCACCGACGCGAGCCAGTATGGTCCCGCCGCTCGGACCCCGCAGGTCCGGTGACATGTCAAGTTCACACGGCCAGCGAGCATTGGTGTGTTTGACGGCCGTTCGGTCTGACGTGGTGCTTGGACACGGACATGCGCTTAAGCCCCGTGTTTCCCGCGATAGCACACCCAGCAAATTTCGATAACGGCAACGTTCGCCGGCTTCCATTAGCGTATCGTCTCCCGTTGGGCAGACCGCGCCAAGTGTTTATCGTTCTTCCGCGATGTGCGGAACTCCGTGGACGGAACTCGGACACTTACTTCCCATGAATTAAGGTGGCGGCGACTGCGGCTCTCAGCTGCTGCAGCGCGCCTCCGTGACGTCACAGGCGGCCAGGACCACGCGAACGGTGTGAAGCGGCGCCACGGGTAATGGCCGCGTCGCGTGTCCGAGCAGCCTCGCCCGCCGCCCTCAGAAGGGAGGGGGAGGGGGGGGGGGGGGCGGGCGTTCAGCCCCGGTACCGCCGGTCACCGGGTGTGTCGCGTCAGACGGCCGCCTGGCGCGACTGGACTCCGGTTATCAGGGCTGGGGTAAGCCATCACGCGCACGTGAAACCCATCTGACTCACTTCTCATCCCCTGTGTGGGGGCGGGGAACTATCGCCCAGAGAGAAACCGCTCTCGTCTAGCCGAGTTTCGGCGCCTGGCCTGATTAAAATTCCCCGACGTCGATGCAGATAGCAGCACCTCAGCTCCGACCGGCGCGGCGGTCAGCGCTGGCCGGTCGGCCCCCGCCCCTCTCCGATCAGCTCTGTGGCGTCTTGCCGGCATTCAGCGGTGCCCGGACTCGGCATTTGGCGTCGCCGGCCAGCCGCCGCGGCCGTAACTGGCAATCGGCCGGACGTCCGAGCGCACTGTGCCGTCCGAAATTGGAGCGGAGGAAAGAGCTGCCGTCGTCGGCGCGAGCTAATGCGACGTCCCAGCGCTGCTGCGGCGGCGCGCCGACGCCAGGCAGGGCAGTCCTCGCCCAGCGGCTGGCGTTGTATGATGATGGTTGGGCACCGGTGATGTGTGATCTTGCAGGAAACCAGATGGATCGACCGGCACGGTACTTAGCTTTGTTTAGAATATATCTTTTTTTCTTTTGGAGGCTCTGCCGAGCTTTGGTGACTCTGTTCGTTTATGCAAATTGTTGTGCAGTTAATTATATCTGATTCCGCCACCGCATCTAGTCAATTCGTTTCGGTTGATGTCCCCGGTCCGTGCGATGCACCAACGATCGGTGTCGGCTTCCCAGCCCCTCCCTAAGTGTCATGGAGTCCCAGCCGGCTGTCTCACCATCCGCCATCGATCTCGCTTCCTTCTGGTCATCGATTGCCAGACCGACTAATTTAATGGCCAATTCCCCAGCCTTCTATACCGGGCCGACCACCAGCCGAGTTCCACGCCCAGTCAGTCTACCCCGGCTAAGCTTCTGTGATCCGTGACCATCCC
>NW_023596576.1:25918193-26009361 GCF_011947565.3 Pollicipes pollicipes | reverse complement strand
CTTCCAAGTCATCGAGAAAAAACCTTGAAACTGGAGCAGTCTTCAAGACGGCGGCAGCCGAATTATGTGAAATACTCAAAGTTGCACAAGAAGCAACTAAGCTAGTTGAGATCTCCTGGCTACATAGAACATGTTTCCGTGAAAAAGGATCGCGGCAGTCGGCATTGCAGGATCTCGTATAGGAAGTAAAAAAATTGCAACTCAATTAAAAGCCCAAAAACTGCAGTATTATCCTGCCTGGCCTGTTCCGTAGGTACAGCGCTGGACTGGTTATCAGAAAATCCTGGTGCGAATCCTATGAAAACCAAGGGGAAAAAATCGGACCGCGTCGCGTACGTCATTAGAAGTCAAATACAAGGCATTTTTTCAGAACACGATGACGCCTGATGATGGCTGGGGAAGTAACCGGCCGAAACGTTCTGTGCATACCAACATACCGGATAGGGAGGATAGTTCGAACAATGATTTCATATGTGATAATAACTGAACCTAGCCCAGACTAAGTTAACACCACCAAGCAAGGGCGTGGAAAACCGAAGGCGCCGGGGTGGTTGATAAATGTGAGTGCGTCACATCAACCATGAACAATATTTAACGTTGGCCTTATGCCCCATCACCTGTTTCCCTCCTCAACTCTTCCGTGATATTCCGCGTTCCGGTAACTAGGCGCAACTGAACACTCCTGAATCCGACCAAGCCCATCTGAGTCCATCGTAACCCACCCAAACCAGTCAAAACCCATCCAAACCCATCAGAGCCCACCCAAACCCATCAGAGCCCACCCAAACCCGTCAGAACCCATCCTAACCCACCCAAACCCGTTCCAGTCCTGCTGCTGATGGTGACGGCGTGAGCTGGCGGCGCACGTGACCGGCGCTGGGTGCCGTTCCAGTCCCGCTGCTGATGGCCTACATCACACGCTACGTGCCCGGCACCGACAAGCTGCGACAGAACGCGTTCGAGGTGCGCAGCATGGACGGCCTCAGCTCGGGTGTGATCCACTGCGACGACCTGCTTGCAGCTCTCTCAGTGGACCAAACACGTGACCAACAACATCCTGGGCCTCACCAACCTACAGGTGAGGGAACGCCGCGGTCGGCCGGCCGGGCTCGCGCGGCGCGGCGTACCGATGTGGCCACTCGAGTAGTTAGCCGTTAGCGGTAGTTAGAAGTTAGTGCTAGTTAGGGGCTACTTGAGGGCAGTAATTAGCGGTAGTTGTTAGTTCATGGTAGTTAGTACTTAGCGGTAGGAAGCAGTTTAAGATAGTTAGCAATTTAGTTCAGTGGTAGCTATAGTAAGTGGTAGACAGAAGTTAATGGTAGGTGGTAGCTGGTGGTAGTTAAAAGTTAGTGATACTTAGTACCTGGTGGCAATTAGTAGAAAGTGGTTATTAGCAGCTGATGGCAGTTCAAGGTGGTTATGGGGGTCTTGACACATCCACAAAATAGCTCTTCAATAGCAGCGCGACGTCTGTAGCCTATCTGCACAGGCTATTTTCCAATGAAAGACCGTTGGCCACATTTGGAGGAGACACTTCATACCTATGTGCTTGCGTCATTTACGGCAGTGATGGACGCTTGACGCCCCATCGTTTTTATGCTTTGCTATAACGCCGAGCAAGTGGAGCCAAGCGCCATATATTTCGCACACTTCCAAGAAATGTCCAAAATGCATCGCACGGAAAACTGGGGGCTCAGGTCACCCTGATCAGGTCAAGGTTCGGTCATTCTAGATCACGTCACCATGTTACAAAAAACTGGCCTCTTGAGACAAAATTGATCTCCCGGCTGTTTTACATCTGAACATGCTGCATCAGTACTCACTCCCTTTCCAACGTTAACAACACTGCAACAAAAACTGGCCATGATCGCACTCAGGAGGCGGAAAGTTGGACAACACATGTTTTGTAATGGCGCGTGTTTAGCGAGATATGATGTGCAGTAAGCTGTTTTGAGGCAATGATGGATGAGGGGTATGTAGCTAAAAGGAAGCAAGTGTTTTCTGAATAAGACCTGCCAATAAGCCCAGCTTTCTTTGCCGAGGGATAGCTTAAAGTTTCGAACGTTATCAGAAAGCAGCATTTGTCAAAGTCACCGGTTTTAAAATGTCAATGGCGTCCTGAGGTATGCTCAGAAGGAGGCAGTATTATAGCTGTTTAGTTTTGTCATTTCAATATTAAGAAACCTAGGACAACTAATAGCTTTTATGAAATACCGGGTGGTTTTTAATATCTCATCAGCCAGCTACCTTTGCCAGTAATAAATATAAGAATGATGCAAAATTGAAGTACTTCTCGAGGCATCCTGCTGCAACATTTTGTGCTGGTGTACCAATTCCAGTTACCAAATTAGGATGCACACGGACCCTATTTGTGTTACCCAGATCCGTCCACCCTGCGCCATTTTGTTGGATATATGCAACATAATGTTGAAATATGGACAGAACGCCATGGCATGAACAGTGGAAGTCCCAGAAAAAGTGCACATGAAATACTTGCCTCCTATCCATGCTGCTTGGCACCACCCTTGTTTGTGCCCATATTCACCCTTCAAGTATTATCACCGTCGATGTAAATTCTATCTACCACAGGTTGTCACGGACGCCGCGAATTGCTAAGCTAAACTATTGATCTATCTGATCTGATCTCTCTGGGTTAAACTCAATCGATTCCCTTCGCAGGTTCTCAATCCAACCCCCATTGTTGCCTTTGCAACGTGTAAGTTTCTATTTGTGTATGTCATACATGTTACTTGCGTAAGTGAATATGCTACTAAGCTTATAGTGCTTCTACAAGTTGTTTTCCATAGCAAGTGAGTACTCAAACTCCTCCCCTTATTGTTCCTGGATCCGCCCCTGGTGACTCATATGCACCTTACATCGCTGAAGTCTGACCAGTCTCGATGCGGGTCTAGAATGCTCGAAGAACCGTGGACGGCGCTTTCGCCTTACCGATCCCGTGTCCCGTGTCTAGCTCTGATGTGCCTTCCAAAAATTCCCTGTGCTTGCTTCTGTGTTAAATTTTAAGGCTTCATCCAAGTAGCTCTTTAAGAAGCAATCGCTAAATTTCAGAACGTTAACCAAAAACAGCTCAATAAAAGATGCCTACTCGCATGAAGAAAGGCTTCATTGGAAACTGCATGCAAACATTCCAACAAGAGGGCCAGGGGAAAGTCCACAGGAAGAGCACAGCAGCTAACTTACTCCCCAGTGTAAATACCAAACTATTGTTATCACCAGTGACGGCAATTTTGCCCTGGATGTCCACAACTTCATGGGTGGTCATTTTCTGGTGGCGACCAAGTCTGTACTCACTCTCTCTCTCTCTCTCTCTCTCTCTCTCTCTCTCTCTCTCTCTCTCTCTCTCTCTCTCTCTCTCTCTCTCTCTCTCTCTCTCTCTCTCTCTCTCTCTCTCTCTCTCTCTCTCTCTCTCTCTCTCGCTCTCTCTCTCTCTCGCTCTCTCTCTCTCTCTCTCTCTCTCTCTCTCTCTCTCTCTCTCTCTCTCTCTCTCTCTCTCTCTCTCTCTCTCTTTCCTATTATCGGTTTCTCAGTCCATAGCATATTGTTCCGTTTAGGTAACAAAGAAATGAGGCATGATTGGGCTGCCTAAGCTATTTTTAACGTAGTCCACAGTGAAGGAGGAAGGCCTTCACAAAACAATACACATCCACGACCCTACATCTGCCTTAAGACATAGGATAATGAGAGCTGTTGTTGGTCATAATGATATGGAACTGGCATGCAAATGTCAATGATATAGTAATGATGATAATGGTATGGAACTGTTCGTCACGATGTTACTGAACTGATGTTTGTCGGAGACCTCTGGGGGGTTGGACTACCGATAAATAATCTCGAACATAAGTATTATCCAAAAGGCGCTAAGCCGTGGGCAGAGTTGTTTTATTGACTAGGAGTTCAGCTACATGGTGAATAGTTCAAGCAATGCAATGAATAATGTGCATTGGTCGTTGCTGCCATACGTTTGGAGCTGAAAGGCAGACACCCGCTACTGGGATAACGCTGAAGCCTGTCAAAAGTAAGCGAATGTCCGATTTGAGCGGACCCTTGTCAGCCCACCGATCTTCCCTGATTCAGCTCCGACCCCTGTCGTCCGACACGCGCCCGGCCGTGCCACTCGCAGATGAAGCTGTACAACCGAGACCTGCCGGCGGCCGAGCACATCACCTTCATGGGCTGGGTTTGCGAGGGCTACCTGAGCCCCAGCCAGACGGGCCAGGAGTGGGCCGTCCGTTTCCTGGCGCTGCGGGGCTCCGAGCTCTACATCTTCGACAAGCCGCCGGTGGGTGTGCAACGGGCGCGTCGGGCGGACGGACGAGCCCGCCGTCCAGGTCGGTCGGCAGCGAGGGCTCCTCGGGGGGGGGGGGGGGAGGGCGACCACCTGTCAGTTCGTAGCCCGAGTCGGTGATACCAGTGATACTAAGTCAGGCTTTGGGCTAACTCGCGGTTAGTGGACCGAAGACCAACCGGGCGAACTTATTTACAGCTCAGAGGCAACCGTATCCTCCGCGCTGGGGTAGGCTGTGCCGCCGTGCTTATCTGCGCTGCGGTGCAGCATGATGTGCACCAGCTGCAGCGCTCAGAGAATACATTGACTGCTTTCCCCAATTCCATGAATCATTGGCAAGTACATTTGGGTAACAAGAGAGCAATTGTCACTTCAATATGAAAATATAATTAAAACGAGATGGACTTGGCCCGTCCCGTCGATGACGGAAGGCGCAAGGGGGGCGGGGGGGGGGGGGTTGTCGGATGAGCTGGGACGAGCCGTGGTGATTAACCCGCTCTGCTTGCAGCGTGACCAGCAGGACTGGCTCAAGTGTCCCGGCGTCCACTCGGTGTACCAGACCATGTTCCGGGTCATTCGCGAATCGGAGAATGTTGACGAGAAACAGCACTGCTTCCTTATCCAAACCACTGCTGGTGAGTGAGCGAGAAATCAGAGATAAGGGATGGAACTCCTTATCCCTTCGGGGCGGTCTCGCCCGCCCACCCCTACCAGCCACAAAGATTTGCCAAGGTTGAGCATGAAAAGGCAGCTGGAACATTTTGTAATTATTTTTACGTTTTCGGGTAAATCTCGGAAACTAATATAGATCCACTGGAACCTTTCTTATCAAAAACGTTTTCACTTGAGCCCGCAAGCCCAGCGAGTCTTACTTGAATCGTGGGGAAACGTCAGCGGGGCGAACCGGGCCGGCCCGACCGTGAAGTTTGCTGGAAACTAACACCTATAGAACCGCTCACCGTAGTTTCATGTTGTCAGAAATAAACGCAAGACACACAATGCCTTAGAAGTTGCGCTGTGTTCATTGTTGGGTTCTAGATGTGAACTGTTTGATTGAACGTGAACCTTACGTAGCAGAGTAATTTGAGAGCAATCTAAGCTCTCAGGTCAATTAATATGGGAATTGTAAAGCTTCTCCATTAAAAAAGCACACCACAAGCTGGACCTGGTCCAGACCTCAATGACCTGGCGTCATGGCAGCAAGAGACCGCCATAGGAGAGTTGATTGGAGATGTTCACGACCATTGCACCACAGGCGCCCAGTGAATTTGCCGCACTTCGGGCTGATCTTAATGTTCTTGATATTTCTGGTCGGGAACGATACAGATAAAACAGCAAACTTTTACGAGTTGCGTTTCTTCCCATTTCATAGGGCTCTCTCCAAAAAATGCCTGTTGAGATTACATCTTCATGGACTTGCCCATTTCATACTTTTAGAGGAAATGCATATACCGGTTTTTATTAATCCAGCTGATTGACACAGATCAACGTATGCCATTAAGGTCTATCATTTTAACTTCGAACGAGAAGTGTCTGCCAACCAGTGATATCTCTCTTTGCATGTTAGCAGCCACCCATAATGTCCGAACCGGTGTGAGCAAAGCCTCAATTCCTATTTCGGATAAGGTCAGTGGCCTATGTTGACCTTCCTGAGGTCACAGTACCATATCTGGAAAAGATAGGCTATGCAAATTTGATAAAGTATCGAATTTGTAATGCCGATTTTGCCAGCCAAGCGACCAAGTACCAAGTAAACTTTGGGCGTGGTAAGGTGAGGTCACGCTGGTTCAGGAGGGGCATAGGCTAAAAGTTACAGAAACAAATCACAACTAAGCATAGATCAATCCCCAAGATCGTGTAAGGGCAATTATGTCCATTATTCCCATGTAGTGTGTTTGGCTTATCATTGCCACTTGGAAGCGAGCAAGTGGCACGTTGGAGTGAAAAGGCATATGGGCTGACAAAGGCCGACAATGATGAGCAACGTTTCAAAACGCAGACTTCCTGATCATGTTAGGAAAAATATATATGATGACTTTAAGGTCATTCTGTCGTTCTCAAATGAAGAGCGATACCATTGGCTAATAAGGAAAAAAACTGCTGGCGTAGATATCACCAACTTACTGTCACTTTGGCTCGGTAGTCCATGATAGCCACCAAATGCCATTGAAAGGCCAGAGAGTAAAATCATAGCGCAAACAAACCATGAAGACCTCAGAAAAAAAAACAGTTGAAAACGCATCGCTTGAATACATAAAGTTCGTCCACATTTTGAACGAACGGGTTTATACTAAAACCGTCCTGGATCAGTGACCTGACGTGACCAGGACAGAGACATTATCTTGCATACATGAAAATTGTGAAATAGAAGATACCGCAAAATGCAGAAGCTAGCGCAAGCGCTTCTCGAGCCACGCCAGACAAGGTCATGGGGGTCGGATAGCTAACCCCAGTCAATGTCGGGGTTAATGGCGCAAATGAGGGGATTAAACCGCGCCAGTGTGAGAGCCAATGACGCAGTGCGAGGGTTAAACTCCGCCAGTGTAAGATTTAATAGCGCAGTGGGAGGGTCAAGCCCCGCCAGTAGGAGAGTTACTAGGGAGGGTTAAAGGAGGGAGGGTTAAACCCCGCCAGTGTGAGAGCTTATAGCGCAGTGCGAGGGTTAAACCCCGCCAGTGTGATAACTAATAGCGCAGTGCGAGGGGTAAGTCCTGCCAGTGTGAGAGCTAATAGCGCAATGCGAGGGTTAAGCCCCGCCAGTGTGAAAGCTAATAGCGCAGTGCGAGGGTTACACCCCGCCAGTGTGAGAGCTAATAGCGTAGTGCGAGGGTTAAGCCTCGCCAGTGTGAGAGCTAATAGCGCAGTGCGAGGGTTAAGCCTCGCCAGTGTGAGAGCCAATGGCGCAGTGCGAGGGTTAAGCCTCGCCAGTATGAGAGCTAGTAGCGCAGTGCGGGGGTGAAGCCTCGCCAGTGTGAGAGCTAATAGCGCAGTGCGAGGGTTAAGCCTCGCCAGTGTGAGGGCCAATAGCACAGTGCGAGGGTTAAGCCTCGCCAGTGTGAGAGCTAGTAGCGCAGAGCAAGGGTTAAGCCTCGCCAGTGTGAGAGCTAATAGCGCGGTACGAGGGTTAAACCCCGCCAGTGCGAGAGCTAATAGCGCGGTCGCACAGTGTGCACAGTGAGTGAGTGGAATGAGATCCCAATTTTGTCTCTCATGAGCGAACAGGTAGGCTATCTCTTCACCAGCATTTCCTTCTTTTGTTGTAGGGAAATGCGTGAAGGGTAATTAAGAAGAATGTAAACAATTTCCCGTGTTCTCAATTTAGAAATGGGTATCAGAGCGATGGACTGAAGTGGCATCCGTTAGATTTCTATACAGTAGCGCAGTAACGATTGATAGAACTACCGCCGAGCCACAATTAAAAGGGCTTTTTGGGTAGTCATGTGGGAACCATAATAGAACGGATAGACAACCTAATGTGATGTTGACCTTCCTTTACTTCAAAATTCTCCTCACAAATCTTGTTCACAAGTGATTAAGCTATTCGACGTGCTCACCTGCGCTTGATGACGTCATGAATAGTCGGATGACGTCACGACTCGTCGTTGGGCGTGCTCAGTAATCACCACCCATGATAAATCGCTACAACAAAACGTGCACAGCAGGTTCCAGAAATGAATGCGCAATGTAATAAATAAATTATGGTGGTGCTTCGCATCCATCGGTTTAAAGGCGCATGAAGTTGAACACAACTAAACTCGCAGATATCACAAGTGCCATAGCGTGACTCAGAAGCTCCGTGCCTGGCGAACTGGTGCTCTCGAACTGGAACTGGTGAAACCGTAACCCGGCCGTCCCCTAGGAATACAGTCGGTCAGCAATCAGCTGGCATCGAGGCCTATGGCCCCGGGATGAGTCGTTCGCCCGAATTATTGGTCTGGCTCGCGACCGCACAGATTGATTTTGGTCGGAGTGGCCCTGAAAGCGTCATATGGTACTTTTTAGGACGGTAGCAGCCCTTGGCATCGACAGCTCACTCCCCGCGAAGGAGCTAATTGCGGTGTCGTATGAGTGGATTTGGCTAGGCCTGACGTGGATGCACCACCATGAACATGGTGATTGCGTTTTCGCTATACGGGAAGGTTGAGACGAGTCATTAGTACCACGGATGGAATAATTGTTTGGACTGTCGTACTCGTCTGGTGTGTTAGTACGTACACAGGGTTTCAGTCAGTTAACTCTCCGACCGTCGTCAGGTGTAATGGATTCCTGAAAAGGACTGAATAATTATTGGCTTCCATCCAGGTACGCGTCACAGTACGCTTTTTGTTTCCTGAATTACTGGGATTCGAGCCGGTGTGTTCTGATGGCACGGTCAGTTCTCTACCAAGTGACCTGTCCGACTTTTCTCCTCAAAATTGCTGGGATTAGTACCAATGTCTTCTGACTGCGTGAACGGTGATCTACCCACTGCGCTGGAGTCCCTCTGAGTCCTTTCCGATCACCTCATTTGGTGGAACAATGGACTCTCCCTGAGACGCGTCGTCACGGTATACACTCAGACACTCCTTCAACACTTGACATCGGACTGCTGCCACATAGTCCATTGTCACTTGTATCAGCCGTTCAGTGTTTAGGGCCTGGGTTGTTCATAGGCGTACTCCGAAGCCTAAAGGAGGCGACCGCCATCACCCTGCTGTGTCGTGACGGTCGCACATGGTCAAACCGCCGTGGTGTGACGATCCCACGTGGCCGATCTGCCATGATGTGACGATCCACGTAGTCGATCCGCTATGATGTGACGATCCACGTCGTCGATCGGCCACGATGTTACGATCCACGTGGTCGATCCGCTATGATCTGACGATCCACGCGGTCGATCCGCTATGATGTGACGATCCACGTGGTCGATGCACTATGCTGTGACGATCCACGTGATCGACAGGTGCATCCCAGTTCCCGAACGTCGAGCGACTGCTCACCCCTTTCACACGAGACGGTGCCACGTGGTCGACAGGTACTTCCCATTACCTGAGCGTGGAGACGCGCCAAGAGCTCCTCAGGATCGAGTCGGCCTGGCTGCGCTGCGTCCACCAGGCCGTCGCCCGACTCGGGGTGAGTAACGCCAGTGTCTCGGGCGCCCACCAGGCCGTCGCCCGACTTGGGGTGAGTAACGCCAGTGTCTCGGACGTCCACCAGGCCGTCGCCCGACTTGGGGTGAGTAACGCCAGTGTCTCGAGCGTCGGCCAGTGTGTGTGTTGCATGTCGCAGTGTATGGCTTACTTGGTTCGATCGGCCTGAGCGGACCTTCACACGTTTTCGGAAGGAGAGGGGCAGTTTGGCCCCTTCACGATCTTTCTTCACGGGGGCAGACAGAACTGTTCTGTGCTTGCTCCAAAAAATGACCGGCTATCAAAGATCTCATGCATGTTTCAAAAAGAGTTTCACTGAGAGGCATGCCCGGTTGGCCCGACCGAAGTCCAGCCTGACCGGAGGGGGTGGGGATAAGGTAGAGAGCTTTCCCGCTCCTATGCATCAACGCTTTTGGAGAGAAGTTAATGTCCTGGATACCATATAAACATAGCTTTTCCCATGGTATACAGTTTGGTCTGGTGGTATTTGCCTCCTCAGTTATTACGTTAACTTATGACCCGAAACATTAATGCCTCGTCAGCTAAAAACGACCTCGGACATTATACTAGAATGATATCGCCGAAAACAAAAACGAACTTAAAACGGCGCGGAAACACACTGCTCGGAGCGTCAGATGTCTTAGAGCAGAACTAAGCACTAGGTGTGCTCCGTTAGTAGGTCCAAACTACCTAAGAAAATTTGCTCTGCATCAGTGTGTATCTCCATCTACCATTGGCTGCTAAGGTGAATTGAATTCGTGGTTGGAACGCATATTGACTGGACACAAAAAGTATTTGGACAACTTTGATGTCCACATTGACATGACACGTTATGCGGGTACAAACATAGTTTTGTCCACGTGCTTTTTAAGCTTTTATGCTTTTTATAGCTTAAGCTTTTATGGGAGGGCGTTTGCCCGTTTTGACGTTTACGTGTCATTCGGTGCAACATCCATGCAACCTTGGATCCGCACCAGTAGCATTGGGACGTTGCGATGCTGTGACGTCAGGCTTGGAATAGCTCCCGGCAGCTGCATAACAGATCTTATTTTACAAATAAGGGAAATATTTCAAGGTTGCCGACGTTGGATTGGACAATGGGAGATTACGGCTGCCAGCAAGTAAATTCTTGGCCAGTTTTAAAGCTAATGCGACTATTGAGTTTTAGAGGAGGTCATGCAACTTTAGATGTCTTTCTAGGCAGCAATACAATTAAGATGGGGATTGTGACCATTAACATGCTGTCAATTTTTGACTCCAGAACCTGGTAAGGCAAGCAGCTCTTTGACCGGTAATTAGCCGGTTTTCAACGTTAAGGTTAAAATTCTTAATCAAAGAAGGCGTTACAATAATTATGTTGATTACTTTATGGTGTTCACAGGAGATGACTAACCACAATTGTGATTTCGTTGTAAAAAAGACCAGTTTTTGAAGCGGATTTAAAATTTTCGTACCAAGATGCTATCAAAAAGCGAAGTTCAGGAAGCGCCACCAGTCTCCAATGACCCTGGATGTCGTTTGGCTGGAAAATTTATTTAGGTGGCTGTTGGTTACGGCAGACGGCCTCAGGCACTTCTGACCATGATTTTAATAATGTTGATTCAAATTTTGTGACGCACCATCAGCATACAAAGTAAGTGTGGGCTAAAGCTGATAATAGGAAATGCCTGATACCCAAAGTGCAGTGCCATTTGTTGAACAAAAAGGCTAATATCTCACTATATTCTAACGTCCTGGGCGGCATCTTTTGGCGTGGAAAGTGAGAAAAGTGTCTCGGAGAAAGTCTTTCATACTTGGTAGACACCAACGATCTATGCTGGCTATAAGAGTGTCCACGGGAGTGGTTGCTTCTGATCTGGGTGTATTTGGATATGAGTGTCTCACATTGCAATGTGTCTGTTCGTGAATGTCCGCGGTAGTGGGCACCAGCAGGTTGACATTAGCCGGGATGCTCGACCATGTTTGAGGCATCGGAGATTGGTGCTGCCAGATGTTAGCTAACAGACTAGCGATCTAAGTGGTACAATTTTCTGCAATATGAAGCTCAGCGTTTCATTCGAATGTTGAATATCTAGACAACATTGAAAATTATACATTATACGTTTAATATCATATATATATATATATATATATATATATATATATATATATATATATGTTACGCTCAATATCATCAACATTCAGATAAGTAAGCACTGCCGTCAGTGGTTCGTCGCGTTAGTGCAGACGGGACAAGTCATATAGAGTATGAATGAACTTGTAAAAACAATGGTATAAAAAATCTGTTTTTTTTTTGCAAAAAGCACGCCTATTTGGTAATGGAAAAGTGCTGGTTGAGTATCCTACTGTCAATGGCGGCCACTTGTGCCACCCCGGTAGCGGCACACCAGCGGGTCCTGACGCCGTCCCATTCTCCGCAGCGGGCTACCTGCGGGTCCTGACACCGTCCAATTCCCCGTAGCGAATTACCAGCGGGTCCTGATGCCGTCCCATCCTCTGTAGCGGGTTACCAGCGGGTATTGACGCCGTCCCATCCTCCGCAGCGAGGTACCTGCGGGTCCTGACGCCATCCCATCCTCCGTAGCGAGTTACCTGCGGGTCCTGACGCCATCACACCCCCGTGGCGGGTTACCAGCGGGTCCTGATGCCGTCCCATCCTCTGTAGCGGGTTACCAGCGGGCATTGACGCCATCCCATCCTCCGTAGCGGGTTACCTGCGGGCCCTGACGCCATCACATCCTCCGTAGCGAGTTACCAGCGGGTCCTAACGCTGTCCCATCCCCCGTAGCGGGTTACCAGCGGGTATTGACGCTGTCCCATCCTCCGTAGCGTGGTGCCTGCGGGTCTTGACGCCATCACATCCTCCGTAGCGAGTTACCTGCGGGTCCTGACGCCATTACATCCCCCGTAGCGGGTTACCAGCGGGTATTGACGCCGTCCCATCCTCCGTAGCGAGGTGCCTGCGGGTCTTGACGCCATCACATCCCCCGTAGCGGGTTACCTGCGGGTATTGAGGCCGTCCCATCCCCCGTAGCGAGTCACTTACGGGCTCTGACGCCGTCCCATCCCCCGTAACGAGTTACCTGCGGGTTCTGACGCCGTCCCATCCACCGTAGCGAGGTACCTGTGGTCCCTAACGCCGTCCCATCCCCCAGCGGGTGATGTACCAGCGGGTGCTGAGTTCGGTCCGTTCCATCCTCCGCAGAGCAAGACGTTTCGAGTCAAGTGCGACGGCCACGACTCCAGCCTGACGCTCGATTGGACGTTGGGCTTCGCGCTGTACGACACAGAGACCAAGATGTTCTGCTGGAAGTACAAGTTCTCCCAGCTGAAGGGCAGCTCGGACGATGGCAAGTCACGACTGCGGCTGGATTTCATCTCGGCCGACGGTACCGAGCTCCACACGAGGGTGAGCCGCCGCCGGTGCCACACACAGGTGCCGCAAATATCCGAGCCCCTCTGGTCTCCCGCCATGCTGTGCTCCCATCTGGCGCTTCTGGCTCAGCAGGCGCAGGTGCGGGCTGGGCGCCGCTGCGCCGGCCGACAGGAGAGCAGCCCTTGGACTCGGCTTGGCCGAATTTGCATGTACTTGACCGCCGCCTCCGAAACATGCCATTGTTATGTGCATGTCACTGATGGGTCTTTCGTTCCAAAGAAAACGCCACTTTGTGACCACTTTGTCTAGTGTGCCATTTTCTTTTTGATTTACTGCTGCTTAGGCAGGCACGGTACTTAAGTGTTTTTCCAGCGATTCGTCCACCCAAAAACGCACGCCAACCTCGTGTTCGCAACAACACTGTGAAGTGAGACAACACGACGTGCTGCAAAATTCGTATATAATACGGGTCCTGCTCCTGAAGAATTCAACGAATTCTGCTGTCAACAAAGTTTTGTTGAGGGAGTAAATCGTTTATACTTCATACATTTATATTTCCATAGCTAGTACGACGACGAAGATTTGCTCTCAAGCCTATCCATGTGGCTTTATTTTGTTTAGAAAATGCTTGCCTTTACTTCATTAATAAGCTCAAATGCCCTTGAGCTCATCATTCCGATGTTCTCACATTATTTGCCTATAACTCTGTACAGCTCCACGTCCACCACATCGCATAGCTCCCCATGCCTAATATGGTGGACCGAAAAGGCGCTTCTCACTCGAAGAGTTGAATAACTGGCTCAAAACACATGTCGTCACTTAGGCAATCGCATATGAAACACTCGCTTCTTCGGATAACTGGTAAGAATAATAAATATAGCTTTTTAACTTTGCATACGTTTTTATTTGGCACAACACGTCAGAAAGTTAAAGGTTATTTCTATGCAAGCCATTCCACTCCAAATCTCTAACGGGTCGGCAATAAAGTATAACAATCAACAAATTGGCTGCACAATAGCTCATGCTGTCCAAGTTGTTGTCGATGGACAATTTTAAACAAGAGTGGGCGCATCACGGGCGCGCAGGCCCGCGTAGAAGACAATGCGGATGGTACGGCATCAGCCGGCCGCCTTTCAGTGAGCTAACAAGAAAGCTGCGGAAAATATCGCATGCTTCGCTCAATCTGAGAATATTCTGATGGCCAGGGTTTCCGACAGAATAGAGGGACACACGGACAGGGACCGTGCCGATAATAATGGACACGAGGCAGGGATCGATGTCCAAGATGCAGCGCATATTTAGGAAGCCTCTGATCTGGAATGCCCTGGGGAACTCTGAGCTCTCCCATGTGGCTGTTTTCCGGTCGCGTTCAAATTGCCTTTGACGAAAACGCTCACAGATGTCGACGTTCACCCCGTTCTTAGGGCCTCTCTTAAACTGCCTAGTTTCCATGTTGCGCATAAAGCGTGAAAAGATGCGGGAAAAATGTTGACCGAGACACCAAAGGCCATATGTGGTGCTGAAGAAAAATGTCGACCAACTTGTATCAGACATAGCCCAGAATCTCGGGGGGGGGGGGGGAGTTTTTGTCGTATAATCGGTTAGACGCATCGATAGCTGTGCTCCCAGTAAGGACAGTATATGAATGCGTTTCGTGAATCTAGTATATTAAGATAGTTTGAGAACCTGACAATTTTCTGCGGAGCCAAAGTTGTATATATCGGCATATTCGTACCCCTGAGAGTTTCAAATTGCCCGAAAGTCCCAATTACTGCTACAAATGCACGCTTGACGATTAAATTAACTTGAGTGATGCTCTCACACATAAGTAAAAGCACACAACATAACACCATGCCACCGCGTCGTTTTTCGTTAAAACCGGTGTTTCCCTATGACCAGCATCTCCGACACGTCCTTTTTCTAACCAGGCTAAAAAGGACGACCCGGAGGTCTGTATTGATAGCTCAGTTAATTTACACATGGAATATACTCACTTGAAACTGTCTATTGTGCAGCGCCAAATGCAACATGTCTGTTGGTGGTGAACCTTACGTTCCGCCTGCTCATGCAGGGAAGGCGGCAACGCCAGAATCCGTCCTGCAGAGGTAACGTTAACGAAAATGCGTTGCATTCATTGTTTATCCCAGGAAGCTTGTTTTTTGTATGGGAGCACACAAAGAATCGAAGCGTGCTTTGAGCCGGTTCCTGGAACTCTCCGACAGAAGGGTGTCTCAGTTACACTACTTAATATACACATAACTCTACATAACTCAGCAAACAGAACTCTACCATATCTCTCCATTCCTCTCCATCTATCTCCATATCTTATCATGTTCTATAGAAATTGCTCATAAAGTAATAAAGAACAACGTGTCGTCGCAGCCTTACATACGAAGAAACAGACGCCATTCAGCAAGCGCCGCGCATACACAGATTATCCGCGTGAGTATCACCTCCACATTTTGCCAAACATTACTGGCATTGCTGAGCACTAACGGGCCGACGTTGGCGGCCGATGTTGGCACCGCAGCCGACGTTGGCTGCCTTCCCCTGGCTGGTGTAGTAGCGGCGTGCCGTGTGTGGCACGACGCTGGATGGGTTACCTGTCAGTGGCGATACTCCCTCTCCTCTCTCTCTCTTTCTCTCTCTCTCTCTCTCTCTCTCTCTCTCTCTCTCTCTCTCTCTCTCTCTCTCTCTCTCTCTCTCTCTCTCTCTCTCTCTCTCTCTCTCTCTCTCTCTCTCTCTCTCTCTCTCTCTCTCTCTCTCTCTCTCTCTCTCTCCCGGGCCAGGAGGAGACGGCTCGACGGGAAAACCGAACATTTAGTCTATTTGTGGGGTCCTTGGGGCGTAACAATAAGTGGCCATTGAGAGGCCGTATCGGTTCATACAACGCCAGGCTGCGCCAATTTCGCTGACACTCGCACACGTTGTTTTTGGGCTCCCACCTTGGGAGAGTGTAGGGTATCCCTGAGTATTAAAGGAAATGTTCCAAATTTGAAGATATTGAAACCAAGCGTCAGAAATTTTAAAATAAACTCACGTTTAGCAATTCATGTATTCATATATAACTGGACAATGCTGTTCTAGACCACGATATTTATATGTATGCCCCTCTATATTGTTCGTTATTTGATTGCGTATTGGAACGCTTGCATGGCGTTAGAGGTCCTACCAAATCGACCGCGCGAAGCTGTCACTCTAGCACTCACGTGAAGTGCTTTAACTTGCCGAGAGATGTGCAGTGGTGGTACGAGACGTGTTTGCGGAAGCAAATATCGTTATGTGCTTGTGTTCTGGCCCCTTCTCGCAGTATTCTTGCATGTTGGTCAGTGAGTTTAAGATATTTATTTCTATTCACATACTGAATTGTGGAGCTATTCTTACTTTTTTGATTAAAAGTCTTATTTCCATAACAACTAGCAGCCCTGTCCAACTTCTTGCATTATGTGGCACAAAATGCAATTCGAGTTTAAAATTTGCACTGCCTGCACATCTTTGACTGAGAGCCAATGGACGACCGCTACATCCGGAAACCGTGCTCATGAACGCCAGACATGGACAACTCGACACCTCTATTCTTCCTGGCCTTGAACGCCACATGGCCACTGGATGGCAGACTTTGAATGACGGTATGGCCTCATGCATGGCTGAATGACCTTGAAATAATCTACACGTAATAGTCCGCACATCTTCACAGGCGTGTGGCTCAGAAACTAGAGGGTGTTAGTTGTTGACAAGGGAAGGGCTGTAAACTGTACCGAATAATCGTCAAAATGCCTATTTCAGTTGAAAACCCCATACAAATGTGGAACACTTACTTTAAAGGGCGTTCCACATCTACATGGGGTTTTGAACTGAACTAGCCATCTTGAAGATCTTTTGGTGCTGTTCGCAATCTTGTCATTCTTAAGGCCTAAGCCCCGCTAGTGTCTGAGCTACTGGCCCGCGAAAATGGAGAAATGTGTGTCGGAGAGAGTATTTCAAAATTACATTGGTATTCATGACGTCAAAACGACGTCATTCAAATCTTGCCATTTCATAAGCGATGCGGCGATCAAGGCCAAACAAATATAATGGTCAAAGCGTTCATATCTTCCGTTCGTGATTGCCATCTCCGGAGATAACGGCCGTCAATTGGCTCTCAAGCAATATTGTGCAAGGTACGATAACATAATTAAACCCGGACACATTGAGGAGCATATTTACTAAACAGAAAATTGTGCTGTCTAAAGCAGTTTTTCCACTTAAAAATAAAACCAACAGTGATGAGTGAGCTTGTTTCATCAACATTGAAAAAAATTCCAATGTTTCCATGTTACACCTTCCCAGGGTCATGTCTGTGTTCTCAGGAAACACGATGATCTCGTGTTTGAGCACACAGGCTGCGACTGGGAGGGGGAGGGACCGGACTTCGGTCTCACCCTGGCTAAGTGTTAACATGACCACAGGCAATCCCTAGAAGGGCGCGCGGTGACGAGTGCCGCGTTCTCTACAACTGTCCGACCTCCCCACCCGTGTGTGTGGAGAGCTGTATAGGGCACTCAAGGCTTACCTCACCCAGTGACAGCCTGCGGCAAGGCCAGCTGACTCTTGAACTAAAGAAAGCGTGCCCCGGGTGTGGATGAGTACGCCATCGTGTGTGCCTCCTTCCGAGAACAACATTAACAAAGAAGCAAAAGGGCCAGTCTACAAGTCAGATAATGTTACGACCCTTGTTTTGGCACTGACAGAGTTCAGCACACCTGAGATCAACAGTCAATACCACACTTTTTTTCTTAAAATCCTCAAGCTAACAATACGAGATCCTCCTGCACGCCCCGTTTATTCCCAGTCCAGTTCGCCATCAATCCAGCGGTCCGACGCGGACCGGTTGCCGTCGCGCCGTCGGAGTGTGGCGACTCGCCCCATCCCTAATCTTCACACGGAGCTCGCGCTTTGCCCACATTGGATGCTACCTATGAGTACGCAGATGTTGAGCGCCCCCCCCCCCCCCCCCCAGTATTGAACCGGATGACGTAAGTCCACTGCCGAAAAGAACGACGCTTCCCTCGAGTGATCAGTAACGACCACTACCCAGTCCACGAATTATAGGCATGGTGTGTTTGTATTTCATGCGTGTCGAATGTGTTGCCGCTACAAACCGTAGAGTACTTGAGCTGCGACACAGTCATTTCCCTCTGCAGGAGCCTGAGTATGTGCGTTGTGCACTACAATGGCAGTATGAGCCCGTTCAGGGTGTGGCGTTCGACGACTCTGACTCTGATTCTGGCGGCGACAGGAGCTCGAGTGCACAGCGTTGCAGCCGCTGCTGTTCTGCATGCACGCCTTCCTCACGGCCAAGGTGGCCGCCGTCGACCCGTCCTTCCTGCGGCACCACACGTGACCGGGTCAAGTGCACAGGTCAGAGGGTGCGCGCGCCGCCACTGCCAGCTGCGGCCACGTTCAGACGGGGAACGGGGTGCCGCGCGGCCGTGCTCAGACGGGGAGCGGGGTGCCGCGCGGCCGTGCTCAGACGGGGAGCGGGGCGCCGCGCAGCCGCGCTCAGACGGGGAGCGGGGCGCTGCGCAGCCGCGCTCAGACGGGGAGCAGGGCGCTGCGCAGCCGCGCTCAGACGGGGAGCGGGGCGCTGCGCAGCCGCGCTCAGACGGGGAGCGGGGCGCTGCGCAGCCGCGCTCAGACGGGGAGCGGGGCGCTGCGCAGCCGCGCTCAGACGAGGGAGCGGGGCGCCGCGCGACCGTGCTTAGACGGACGAGCGGAGCGCCGCCTGACGTCCCCAGCCCTTGAGCGCTGCCGCGGTGCAGTGCTCACGCAGGCCTGGCTGTCTGCTTTCATTCATTTACACTTTCAGTAGCATTATGTATGTGGAGCGTAAATGAAACAGTTTGTTCTTAGTTACGTAAGTTGTTCAATGCATTAGCGAGGAGCATTACTCACATAGATAAGACGGCAGTGTGAGTCTTATTCCTCGGACAAAAAACAGGAGAATGGAGATATAGTTGGGTTAATATTTCGGCAACAATACAATACAATAACATAGCAGAAGCTTCTGTTATTGTTTCGATAAAGGCATGTTGCCGAAATATCAACCCAACTATTTCTTCATTCTCCTGGTTTTTCTCCGAGGAATAAGGCTAATGCTATTGTCTCGTTTGTTCTTAGCCTGCTGTTGACAGGCAAAACCAAGAAGACGATGCCAACACACCAAATGCGTATCACGTTAGCTTTGTTTCTTGTCCAGTATTTCTAAGCACGTGAAAGCTAGAACACACCGAATATTTACATGCATGCATTGCATTGTTGCAATGCATGCATGCAATGCACCGTAATGCATTCATATGTACCATGTTTGTGCGTAAACCTTGACATCGTGACCAAAATGGCTGGTACTGATAATAACCTGTCCCGCTCTTAAAAACTAGCATAGCGGAACTTGTTATACATTGCAATGCTGCCGCGTGCCATCATTAAGCAGGACTGAGAGGACAAGTTGTCACTTGGTAGTCCATCCACAAGCTTGGTAGTCCATCCACAAGCTTGGTAGTCCATCCACAAGCTTGGTAGTCCATCCACAAGCTTGATGATCCAACCGTCCCACAAACAGAAGCGACATGTTAAGCTTTCTCCACCAAATTCTGCCGTTTACTTGGAGTTATGCTACCGCATGCTAAGGGCCAGGACTCACACAACAAGCGCTGCTTAGTGTGAGCTTTGATCAAAGAAATCCATCCATTAAAAGGGTTGGGATTAGATATCGGAACATTCAACCTGAACGACCCATGCTGTTCATTGAGCTTTTGTCTCAACGGATGAAAATGATTCCATCAACTCTTCACGCGTTGAACGCTCAGCCGGTACTTCATCATTGAGGTGTATATAAGACTTAACATTTATATTGACACTGACTCCCACAGTCGCGCACAGGCGGCTCGGACGCCCGACACCAGCGCGTGGCAGACATCCGGGTTTAAGTCCCAGAGGTAGCTGATCGTTTGACCCGGCAGATGACGGTTGGCGGAAGACAAGAAGGTCTCCACGGCGTCGCACTCAAAAGGTTCCCCGGATGGGTGCAAGCATTATTAACTATTGAACTGGGCGAAACGGCACTTTCAAGCAGTCACAAATTGTTTGGACTAAGCTAAAAAGATAAGACAAAAAGTGAAAATACAATATAAAGATAAAAAGAAGCAACAATGTTTCTTTGACAGCTATATTCCGCATCTCAATACCAGCTTAACTTAACTACAAAAATGGAGACATCGAGCTTCTTCAAATGAGCTGTAAATGCCTGGCCAACAAACTTCACCGTTTGTCTCAGTTCACTTATTGCCACAGGGTGCTGAATCGTAAGGTTCCGTCAAGCGAAGTGCACGCGCCGCGCAACACTGGTAGTGTATGATGTGCACTGTTTTGCCCCTGCTCCAAACGAAGCACATGTACCAGCTGAAGCACATGTCCCTGAAACGAAAGCTTTTCATAAAATGCCTCTAGCAAACTAATGGCTTTCTGATGGCTGTTGTTGGCCGTGACAGCTGCCGGTACATGCTCGACCGTACTGGCATGCTCCTAAGGACTAACACTGAACAAACCGCGCGTTTAAAACGGCTGAGAGCCACATGGCCGCCACACGAATATTGGTGCAGTTAATCCTGTGCTGTAACCCGAGACCACAACATTGGTGCAGTTCATCCGGTCCTGCGACCCGAGACCACAATATTGGTGCGGTTAATCATGTGCTGTGACCCGAGACCACAATATTGGTGCGGTTAGTCCTGTGCTTTGACCTGAGACCACAATATTGGTGCGGTTAATCCTGTGCTTTGACCCGAGACCACAATATTGGTGCAGTTGATCCGGCTCTGTTGCCCGAGACCACCACGAAGCATAGGCGCTGACTATTTTTTCAGCCGAATATCAAGCATATAACGGCCACACCACAGAAGCCTTGCTCAGTTGAGTCAGACTTGGCTTGAAACGTCTGACGGTTTTCTTGGGCTTCACGAAATACTTGGAAATGATACATGCGATTATGATCACGAAACGCAGGCGTTTTATGAAGCATCAAGCTTTTGCCTAAAACGCAGGACTAAACCAGACGCTTTTGACATAAGCATATAGCATTTGACATAAGCATATTTTGACATAACCATAAACTGTATATACCTGTTATATCTGTTAGGAAACAAGCATAATAATGGCTCTTGCGGAAAACATTCACGACTTCTTCTACTTAGTCTTCCAGTCCTAGTTACATCTAAGTTTTCAGCGAGCGTAATAATACGCATAATGCTTGGGGAAATATTGATAGCATGCGAAGGATATATAAGACACTGACCATTGCATGAAATGACTAGCATTGCTTTCTGAAATGCCAGATTACGCCAAACGCCTATGACGCATCCATCTTAAACATCACGAACCGGTATGAAGCCAACGTGTGCGAGTTGGTAGAAGAGCCAAGACCCTCAACAGTCAGAAGGTAGCTTTGGGCTGTCGAGTGTACCTGAGTTTTGCCCAAAATATCAACATAGCTTTATTCGTCCCCTGTACATGGAAGCAAATGATGCTGCCTTATACCATTAGCATTGAAGCAATGTTCTCCATTGAACATTGAGGTAGATGGCTATTGGGTAACTCGGCATGCGCGTTTCAGGACATACAAAAGTAAGCTAAGCGCGGCTCATCCCCCTGTTCCTACGGCCTATTCCTATGACTTGAACGCGATTTCAAGATCTCGGTGTTTTTGATTAAGTCAGAGTGTAAGGTTTTTGGTTATGAGTTTTACGCACACGGTGGTCTGACCCCGCTCTCGCACTTACGTAGCCACGCATTGTGATAGGGACTTCGTAGTCATACTAATAATGCCAATATAGATTGAGCGGCAGCGCCCGCAGCCCCCACATGGATTTTTGAACTCAAAGCCTATATTGGTGCGTTTAAGTCGGGTTGGGCTGCAGTCGGGCTGTTTTCATCTCACCAGACTACTGGTTGTCATAACCGTTATAATTTGGTAGCAGTTGATAGGCCTTGTTTTCGATTGTGCGCTTTGTGCATATGCTGGCCCGGTACCCCTCCGGCAGATGCATAGCTACTGGTTGTGATCGGGTTGTCTTAGCTATATATATATATATATATATATATATATATATATATATATATATGTGATGTGTTCAAAATATTCACCACATTCTGCAGCGAAAATTTTCTATTTACTGATGCCAGATCCTCTCTGAGACCGTTAGTCTTTATCAACATTATACCGTACACAATTGACTGTAGTCTCGAACCCTACGGGGTGCAATAATAAACAGGTCACAAAGTTTACTTTATTCCAGCGAACATGCCCTCTTCAGGTAAGCTTTGAAAGTTAAGTTATGTGGGCGTTTAAGGCGACAGTTCATGTGAAAGATATTGATTTCTTTTTTACCACCGACGCATTTCAACAGCGTAGACCATCGTAACCTCGCAGACATTTCACGCATACATTTCGTAGGTTTCGCGAAAAATAAGAGACTTAATGCCAGAAATAGAGCGATTAGATGGCCATACTAGGAGGACATAATGAAGGCAAATGAACATTTGTACCTTGCGATAAACGGGAGACCCGATGACGAAAACAGGGCGAAAGGATGACAATACAAGGATGGCATAAATCAAGACAAACAGAAATACAGAGGTGTGCAAAAACAGGGTACGGAAGTATGCCTGCCGAAATGTAGCGAGATTTGTAACCTTTTATTGGATTTCTTTGAGTTTGAGAGTGCAGTCAACAGTTTACGGTATAATGAGATGAAAATGATAATCGACAGATGTGCACTGAGTGTAGGACACTCCCATCTATAACCCTTTTTGACACATTCTGTACGCACAACTTAGTTTGTTTACGTTGGACCCTACTGAACGTGCAATGTTGTTAACATATTAATCCACATTTTCTCTCCGAGCCGCCTATACAAGACTTAATCTATACGATCCCCATACTCTCTCAAACAAAAAAGTCAACAAATCTCGCATGATCGATCGTGTGGCCCAGTGAGGTTAGCTGAACAGGTACTGGATAAGCCACCGGAGCCTTTTCTGTGCTGATGGTTGATGGTGGTTTGCCATGAACGATTATATAATAGCAACCGTCTCCAGGACGTAACATACACACTCGCACACTTTATCAAAGCACACCGTATGTCACGTTGCTTGTTTTAAATGTAGTCGTTCAACCGTACGTACACATGTACGGGGGGGGGGGAGTATACCACCTTTTTGTACTTTTCACTTGCTATCAGATCGGACGCGTGGAATCTTATCAGCAATAGCAATTTTCTCGAAATCCTTCTGAATAGCTCAGCCTTTCGATTACAAGTATCTGCTCCTTCGTGGGAAATGTCATTGGACTCCCCGCTCACCACTATGAGGGGAACACATTTAATATGCCTTGCTTTCTCCATCGCGTGTGCTATGCATTGTTTGCAACACATAGCTTTGTCAAAGTTTTTGTGTAAGATATACTACGACACCTTGAAACACTCATTTCAGGCAACAAGGCAAGCGAGCATAAAGCACTTATAAAGCGGATTCGACCAAACGTTATGCTATGGATTTTAGTTCCCCCTAAGGCATTCACCACAGCGGCTCTTTTCGAGACGCACTTTGGCTTTGGGAATGGAGGTCTCACATGGTCTTTGATGACGCAATGATTCAGACTTGACCCCCAATGTGCCTCTCAGTACTACCTTGCTGCCCGCTGGGTCGATCACAAACGTTTTTTTAAAAAAAATTATTCGCCCCAGAAGAGGTGTCACGCTAGTTACCATGACGACCGTGGTCGCGACTGCATGGAAAAGGCGAGGTGTTATTAGAAGCGTTAGGAAGGTTATTTGAACTCGAAAAAACATTCAAAATTGATATCCTCATTTTGTTTTCGCTGCCGCAGTGGCACTCCCCATTGCAATTGTTAGACAAAACTGGTCCTGAGGTTTCACTAGAGAATGTTTTTGAAATGTGCGTCAAAGGTGGGATACTGCCTTTAAGGACCGTTACTAAAGCATGGCACTAAATAGGTAAAATTTTGCGTGCGCCAACTGACCTCGAAGACTCGCCTCCCTTCGGTAAGATATCGTGGGTTGACTGTTGAATACGTCTCTTTGATGGTTGGAGTTGTCCGAAACACATTGTCGATTCTTAAACATTTGAGTAATGTTCGGAGGATGGCTAGAGAGCGTTTTGACGCACCATTGCGGCGTTCTTCCTTTGCTTGCTGTCTAAAATCTGCATGCACGCAATTATGTCAAACCTTCTCAAGCATGACCAATACTATGCTGGGATTGTAGATGCCAGTTAAATTCCAAAATTGTGTAATTCCAAAAATTCCAGCATAGAACTGGGAAATTAAACGGACAGGGATATAGATGTTTGTTTTCTGACAGCCGGTATCATTCAGTCTATCTAAAATGGCGTGCATCTTATCTTCTTTAATGTGGACACACATTGCTTACCACGATCATTTTCTTTCTTCATTCGATTTGTGCGAGGAAGTGCAGCAACGCGAAAAGTGACTGGGATATTGGTGTAGGTGTACTTTGCTACCATTTTGCTTTACATTCTCCACCCAATCCCTCTGCAACCCATCGTCCCGTTGGCGTCCAGGATAAAGTTTCATGGATTCTTGTTACCTTGGCCCCGTACATTTTTATGGTCCTTGATGCTACTTGATGCGAAGTAATGTTGTGACCGCGCGCGGTAATGGCGCAGGCGTCGCGGCTGCTGTGTGTTTGCTGCGGTCGGATGTTCGGTATCGTAATTAGTTAAGTTCCAAGGTAAGAGTATAGATGACCTGTTTTACGATTAATTATGATATGTTCTGCCTTAAAAACGACGATTGATGTACAATGTTCTTTTGTAACAAGAGGTAGGAAAGTGCACCGTGACTCTGTTTTGTGATTATTTACGATATGTCCTGCCTTGAACACGGCGAATGGTGTACAATGATTGTTTTAACGTTAGGTGGGAAAGTACACCCTGCCCTGTATGTATATATATATATATATATATATATATATATATATATATATATATATATATACATTTTTCTACCGTGAAAAAAACATGTGTATTTAAATTATCTCGGATAGGCGAAGGGTCTGAATTAGAGGGAATGTTGCCAGTTCAATCACACCTTCCCAAATTTACTCTTTCCAATTTCTCAGGCTCAGACCTTCCCAAATGTTGCTGTTACTGAAAAAGGAGCTTGTAAACCTACCAGGGGTATGGTTTACTACTAAGTTGGGGGCAGTTCAGCCCCTCCCCCTCCCAACTTGGGCTCTAGCCCCCAAACTTTGGGAAGAAAGTGTGCCAAAGCTGGGAAGACACCTGTTCGTTGGCATATCTTGAGGGTAGGTCGGCAGTTTTTCTTCGTTCAGCCTCCCCTTTCAGCTCATTGTGTGGAACTACGCCCCTGGAGCCCACTGCAAGTTTTTTACCACTTTTTGTCACCCCGAAAGTAAACAGGCAACCTGCCAAAATATTCTGTCTCTGCAGTCATTTATAAATAATATCACTGTTCCCCGAGTGGGGCGTCGTAAGTGGGCACAACCCTGCTATGGCTGCACTGCAGAGCAGAACGACATTTGGGAAGACCTGGCCGTACAGGTGGAATTCTCTCCTACCCAGACCCCTTACCCGTCCGAAATGGTGCATTTATTTGTAATGTGATATTTGTATGATGATATGAGAGAGACAGAGAGAGATTATTTACGTATATTTACATTACATAAGTATACATATACATATATAGATACATGTATATGCTTACGTAAGCAAAAGGCTCAGTGGCGACCTTTCCTACATCACTCACTTATGCGTCCTCGTACTGTGTCGAGCAGTTGTACAAGTTAATCAAGCTCTTTAGTAGTGGCACATTTCAAAGGATCACTGGAATCTCTCCCGAGTTCCATTTACAGCATCCTCTCGACCAAATTGTGCCAGACCGTTGAAGTGCTGCCGCCGGCGCCTTCCAGACTGCGACTGTCGGCGCCGACGACAGCTCCGACCAATTGGTGGCGATGTCGCCCGGAGACCTTCGACGCTTTAAAGGAACGACGATCTAATCAACATTACAGACGCCGAAGCGCTTCCCTTGACGTGGGAGCTCCGTGGTCATGGACACCAGCGAGGCAAATGCGGATAACAGGTTCTCTATGCTCCACATCACTGCCTCCTGCATGGATTCGATGCGTAGCGTAATCGCTCTGACTGACATATCGCTGCGATCCGTGGCTTTTATTGAAGCTCTGCGCCGGCCCGCGCCGCGCCTGACGCACGCCACTCGGTGAACGCCCCCTCCCCCTCCCCGTGTTGCAGACGATGCTGCTGCGGACGACAGGTGTGGCGGTCACGAGGGGCCGTCGCACCTGGTCACCGCCGGCACTGGCGCGCGCGGCGCGGCCCGGCGCGCACCGGGGTCGATCAGCCGCCCGGTCAGGTGCGGCCCCGCTCACTCGCCGGCTGCGCGGTCAGCAATAGTGTCACCCGCCGGCGCGGCCGCCAGGGCGGCGCCACCGCCGCACATCGATCCGGCGGCCCGGCCCTCCCCGGCCGTAATCCCGGGCCGCGTGCGACCGGCGCCTCCAGCGGAGGGCACACGCACGCCAGCGCAGGCTCCCGGCTCTGCCACGCCGCTGGGCGTCTGGGCACTAGCTGCGGAAACGCGGTTCGAGTTTTACTGTTATGCTAGGCAGGGAGCCGAGTAGCCCGTTAACAGTGATTTAGAGTGTTTGGCCTGTGATGTTTCACCAGCGAGAGATTTGATGGAATGCAATGTATATATATATATATATATATATATATATATATATATATATATATATATTTCCCTTGAAGTCAATTGAATGGTAAGCCCGTCTTGATAACTTTTTTCTCCTCTGTTTACCTACCATTATATCGTCACTCATAGCTTGATGTGATGGGCTGATGCCCGTTTCTAGTGTTCAATAATAAAGGTCTCAATACTTGTTACAGTCGTCCGGCGTTTCTTTCATCAGTGCAGTGGGAGATGTCTTATAGGTCGCCCTCAGGAGCTGGCCGCTGCAGCAAAGGAAAGCCGCGTCGGGCCAGGACGCCAGAGGTCGGCGAAGTGCACAGGTTCCCTCACAAGTCCTCGATTGCATTCGACCTCCGGCCGGGATTCAGCAGTGCCAGTGTTAATCTGGCACTGTTTTCCACTTCTGTGCATCTTAGCCGCACCGTCACACTTCAAACTTAAGAAAACTTATCCAAGTCCCAAAGCGATGCAGTTTTATCTAGCGTTCGGCAGCTTGGCTGCCCCGCACGCTGTCGGTACTAAACGATTCATGCAGCCCGCTGGGTGCACGGTCTTAAACGCAACATAACCTTTAATACTCGAGATCTTGACTAGGTAAGCCCCACGCCTGGGGCTTACCCTCGGCAAGGTCTAGTAAAACCCAAATTCAAAAATCACCTGTTTTTTTTCCAGAAAAACTCGACGTGAAAGTCGTCGGAGACACATTTGCCGGTGGATAAACACTAGAAACGCAAATGGCGATGCCCTGGGTGCGCTGTCCGAGCGCCGACCGAAGGAAGGTGTTCAGCTGTTGCGCTCACCTTCTCAGAGGAAGAGCGCGACCAATCGCGCGTCAGCCGACACAGCGTGCCGTCCGTTAAGGTCACACTTGTCAACCACTCAAGCTGTGCGATGCAATAGCCAGTGGGAAACCACGGCCGACACCAGCTGTGACAGAGCACGCCACATCCCATTTCAACTGTGCTCTCGTGCCTTTACCGGTTGACGAACCAACTTGCAGACATGCGACAATCTGGCCCATTTCGACCCAATAGGAGCTGAGCCTTTGGCACCGCTGAAACGTGCAGATGACGTACCGCATTATCTGTGCCAGAGTGCAATAACGTCCAGACCACAGGCAGGTAGGGACAGGTCTGCCAATACTGTTCAGCGGACTTGCAGCCCATTTCGAAGTATTACCAGGATTGACAGGCTTCGGCTCCCCCCCCCCGCCATCAGCTCGATAAGGTGACGCTCGGACGGATTGGCGACAGTATTTTCGTGACGGTGTGGCACACGTGGTTTCCAGGGTGCTGCGCGCAGTGCCGCTCCGATTCACGCCGTCATAGTTGTAAGCTGAGCTTCAGCGGGCTGATTTCACGCACCGATTGGAAGCCCCTCGGTTCTCAGACCACCTCGTGTATTTAGGCTGAAATGCGACAGACCAACAAAACATTGCAGCTTCACTTGCTCACGCTGCCCAATATACTCGTTATCTATCACATGATGACTACTCACGTTGCAACGGAAAACGTAGCACGATGCTGGCCGTAGCAATCCATAAGACTCCCGGGGAGTCCCATCGTGCAACCAACATCCCCACAACACTCGAGTCTCATCAACGCTGCGTCTCCCCGAGCCCGAGCTCTCGCGCATCTCCTCCGACAGCGGCCAGTGACCCAAGCGGCCGCAGCAGGCAGGGAGGCGGCCTCGCTCCGGTGGACAGCGCCACCAGCACGTCACGTGACAACAGCAGGGTCCGACTGCTGCCGGCCGGCGGGCGACCTCTCCCGCGGTGTCACAACCTACTGGCGCTACAGCAGGAACGGCCGGCCGGCGCTACTCGGCCTTGGCGTCGCTGACAGACGACTGCTTGACCTTGTAATCGTTGAGAGCCGCCTTGATGGCGTCCTCTGCCAGCACTGCGAAACGGACGGCGGCGTCAGAGGGTGGGACAAAGAGTTGCCAGCCGGTGGCAAGGACGGCGGCATCAGATGGGCAGCAGCAGGAGCGTCCATGAGGTTCTGCCCGGGTAATCGCCAACCCTTGCAAGGCTGAAGCGCGGAAGGTCGCCTAAGTACACGAGAGGGATGAGTGCCACCCAACACCCGGCGCCATATCCTAACACCCGTCTCTAAAGTGCACTGCAATCATCTACGTCACACCGACCGCCGAGGCGGGCGGGCCACAGCAAAGTTCTGTTTTTTTACTTGCCCATTGCACGTCGGCGTAGAAACTTTGATGGGTCACGGACGCACACAAGAGAGCAGCACCACACAGTTGCGCGAGGGCTGAGCAGGAAAGGCAAAGAACGGATGAAGGCAAAGGCAGAAAAAGGACAGAGAAGACCGCACAGCGGATATCGGGATGGACAACGGACTTGCCAAACAGGTCTGTGGGATGCGGACCCAACAAGCTTGAACCGCACATTAATAACGAAGGTAGAGGAGAGATGGTCTCGCGGAATGCTTGAGACGAAGCGTTGGTCCACAAATACGAATGACTCCGGATAACGTATTCGCCAGAGGCGTTAATTTGCGAACAATGTTGCGGGCAGTATTTCTCCGGCCGTCGTCGGGTGTAAGTTGGTGCCAAAAAGCGCCTGGGAATGTCTGGAACGTAGCTATGCACATCTCGGCCCGCAACTTAGTGGCAGCTGCAGGCCTCGAGAACACAATCCCGCGAGAAAGTGGTTTGAGGTCCGGGCCGCCAGAAGCGTTAGACACAGAGGTACATCCAGGACCAATGTTTACGTTTTCAATATCTGTAGCAGCAAATATTCGCGATCCTTAAAAGCAAATTAACAACCGACCGCGACCTAGGAAATGGCCGGTATGGACGTGGTGCACAATTTAACACTGCTGGAGCCCACATACCGCATAATTATTCTGTCTGCGCATCGTGTCGGTGAGCAGGACACGAGCGGACCGGCATCGAATCGGTGAGCAGAACACCAGCGGACCGACATCGAATCGGTGGGCAGGACACCAGCGGACCGGCATCGTATCGGTGGGCGGGACACGAGCGGACCGACATCGTATCGGTGGGCAGGACACGAGCGGACCGGCATCGAATCGGTGAGCAGAACACCAGCGGACCGACATCGAATCGGTGGGCAGGACACGAGCGGACCGGCATCGAATCGGTGAGCAGAACACCAGCGGACCGACATCGAATCGGTGGGCAGGACACCAGCGGACCGGCATCGTATCGGTGGGCGGGACACGAGCGGACCGACATCGTATCGGTGGGCAGGACACGAGCTCACCGGAGGTGAACCTCTCCGGCTTTCCCGTCACGACAATATCCCGACGTTTTAGGAGCATTTCACAGCTACGTCCGATACCAACAATCGGCAGCCGAGATGAGCCGCCGAAGCCACGGCACCTTTCAACAATACCCTCTCTTCCCTACTACCACCGCCAGACGAGGGCGTCGACAAGCAGGGCTCCATGCTTGGAACAGCCCCACTACCCGGCATGAGATGCTCCTATCATGTTTTCAGGCGCCTCGTTGGACCCGCAGCGACCAAAAAAGCACAGCATGAAACCTCGAGATACACACTAAATATGACGCGTTCGGATTCGGGCATTATTCGGCTCAAGCCCAATGGCCAGATAGCACTGCCCTTCCACCCCCTTTTCTCCTGGATGAGCTGGCAGCAATCGACCAGCTGACAAAGCGCTGACCCGAGTCCAGAGACAGACGGGCGCCGGCCATCTGTTGGCTGGTCGGCGCATCAGCCGGCCCGGCCCTGGCCGTGGGCAGTGAACGGGCCACAATCGTGGGCCATTGGCGGACGCTGGTCTCTCCAATTGCAACTCTTGGCCGACTGACGTCACACTAATGGATCTAATGTCACACTAATAGGTTTGACGCCACCTCACCGGAGGTTATTGCACGTGGAATTTGGGGAGCGGCGGCAGCGGGGGTCAGCACCGCCTGACTGTGAAGCGCAGTTCTGAGGGTTGCGGGACAGGACACACCCCAGCTGGCCTCAGCACACAGCCTACGGCAGCGGGTCGAAAGCGCCGACAGCGCTGCTCACGGTCCTCCCGAGCGCGCTTACATGGGGGAGGACCCTGCCGCTGTTGGTGGGTCAGCTACGGTCAGACGCAACCAGCGTTATCATACTGGCATGTCGGCGATGGCGCGCAAGCTCATAGGCGAGACCGAGATCGGGACAAAAACTGGTAAGACATGTCAACAAGCGATGTCAACAAAACACACCATCAAGATCACGTGTGCACTGAACTGTACCACAGATCACTCTCTCGTTCTTGCCAGGCTGTCTTCCACCCACAGGAAGGCTTCAAAGACTGGGGGTATTACTGTTCAATACAATTCAATACAGAGTAATTTTGCAACGCTGGACCGCTGCAGCAGCCAGGATGTCACCACTCACTGGAGCAGTGCAGCTTGACAGGAGGCAGGGAGAGCTCCTTGGCGATGTCCGTGTTCTTCAGCCTGCCGGCATCGCCGACCTGCGGGTAGGGGCCACGTTCAGGACCAGCCCAGGTCACCACAGACCACACCGCACCACACGCACTCCCGGCCGGCTGTCCCAGGTGGTGTGCAATACACCCGACGGGGCACCGATATGTCCACGACGCCCCGCGCTCCAATTCAATACAGTTTATATCACTGCAGAAGGTGCCGCTCGCTGAAACAAAGCTCCTCCGGATGTCCATATTAAAACGCAGCAGCCTGAGGGACGTACACCCACAAAACGGCGTCTCGACATTTCATTCCTACCACATCCGTACCAATTCTGCGAACACAGCCACCTGCCACGTGAGATGTCCATCAAAGGACGGAACGTGGCAGCCCTCCAATGGTGTCAAACGCAAGCGGTCCCACTCTCCAAACACTCCGCGAAGCGCACTCCATCACGGAGTCGCGTCCAGCCGCACCGCGCCGCCACCTTGACGTTTATTCGATCTCTGAGTCCCTGCTCTCGCCAGCGGCGTGCCGCGCGCCTGACGTTTCGGCCCGGATTCGTTGAGTAACGGCCATCTATTGAGCGGCTCCGTGCGCCTGCCGTCTGGCGCCCAATCCACTCGGCGAACAGTCCTCTTAAACTGTTGGACCAACTGTCGCTCTGCGCTTCACACGCCCCACGAGTTACCATTCTGACCAGGGGTGGAACCTTGTGAGAAGCAATGGCGCGGGGAGGGGGCGAAACTCTCAGCTGGAATGGAGAGCAGGCCCAGGATCAGCCCCGCCCCTCCTTCCATAATGCCACTGGGGCTGACCCTTTATCGGGAGAGGGGAGAGGGAGGGGGGCTCAATATTATAGCGGAGAGATCCCTCAAAGAGTTACGAAGTTCCACCCCTGGCGGTTCTGACTCTGTCCGACTCGGCGAGTTACCGTCTTGCCCTTGATCCACTCCGTGGCGAGCGAGCTAGAGGCGATAGCGGACCCGCAGCCGAACGTCTTGAACTTGGCGTCCACGATCTTCCCGTTCTCATCCACCTGGCGCGCACGGAGACAAGCGGTGTGAGCACTGATGCAACGTGCGACAATGCCGGGTACGCCTCCGACAGCGTGAGCACCCACCGATAGTTAAACACAGACCAGAGAGGACACACCACGAGACCACGCGAAGTATGACGACGTGCGTGCGTCAACAGCGTGCGGTAAAAATTGAGAAGAAACAAGGAAGAAGCGTGCAGTTATTTGTTTCGAGTAAACAACAAATGATGTTGAATTTCAGAGCACAATAGCTTTTATACTGAACCACGAAACCGTATATTACGTTTCCTTCGCGAGCCGCGCACAAATCTTTTGGAGCCAACTTCGTTTGCGACGCGCTTTTAGTGACGAGAACACGTAACAGACAGAGCCGCAGTTTCAGAGCCACCAAAGCCGTTCGCAGTTGCTCATACTGATATGCCTGATGCTTCTTGTTCAGTTGCATAGCACCATACGATCCCCGGCATTTTTCGCAGTTTCAGGCATACGGCGCCGAACAGATTAGTAATCATCACACTTTTCTCCGAATGTGAAAAGCACGAACGTATGCTAGGGCTTCTGTCCATAACTATCACGCCGGCCCGGCGCCACGTTTCTGTGCCCTGCCAGCGCGGCCGGTGCCGCCCTGCCCCCTAACCTTGATCTGCAGCTTCATGACATCCCCGCAGGCGGGCGCGCCCACCAGGCCAGTGCCCACGCTCTTGTCGTCCTTGTCCAGGGAGCCGACATTGCGCGGGTTCTCGTAGTGGTCAATCACCTGCGGACACGGAAACGGCTGGCTTGGACGACGCGGTGCCGTCACAGCGTCACGGCTGGTCGCCGACGGCCGGGCGGGGCACGCGCCTGATGCCGCCGCCGCCCGACCAGTGACGCCTGGGAGGGCTGCACTTGATTAAAGGTACGCTACCGCTCCCTCGCTCCTCGGGACGAGTACAACAAACGAGAGGCCATTCACAACGGCAGACCAAACCTAACAAGGTTTCGTTCGCACTCACGACGGTCCCACAAAGGAGAGCCCGTTCGGAGCAGCAGACCAAAGACCAAACCTAACAAGGTTTCGTTCGCACTCACGACGGTCTCACAACGGAGAGTCCATTCGGAGCAGCAGACCAAAGCCAACAATTTTTGCCCAGAAATCGCTGCAGGCAAACATGCTGACACGGTGCCGACCATGTAACCAATTCAGAGGCTTTGCCTTTCCCCTAGAGCTTTACGTTGCCGCCGCCCCCCCCCCCCCCCCTTCCTGGCAGCGGCAACGATTATGTTGTGTTAATGGTTTTACTTTTTTAAATTAGCTGGACTCTTCCCATCCTGCCCACCTTCTGACAACTCGCCGGCACCCTCACCGATTCTCGTAACGCCCCTGAACGCACGCCATTGAATAGCTCTTAGACAACTCAATCAGATAACCACTAGTTGACACCAACAAATTTCACCAATCATATATCATGTCAGGTCGAAGAGGTGAACGCTAGAAAGGCCTTCCAACGCTGTAAAATGTATCATCAAGGCTCAAATCATATGCCTTCAAACGAACAAATCCGGTCACAAAGGCCTAGGTTTGACCAAGATTGACCTGGGACGACATGACCTTATATAAGCTACCAGAGCAAAATCAGTGCACTTCAAGGTAAAGTAAATGAGGAGAGAAGGCTAGGAGACATCTTTGGAACGTTGTCTGAGGAGAAAATAAGCTTTAATTATCACGTTTTCACAAAATGTCAGAAGTATAACCTAGGGAGAGGCCACAAACACCAACCATCCAGACTAGACATTTCTAAATTCTACCATCTCATGCCGAAGTCAGGTGACCCCGGCATCTGATATTTTAGCACTGAGCTCCAAACTGCTCAGCGCTTATTCCGGAAAAGTGAAGAAGACCTCTGAGGCCTTGCTCGTAGGCCTTACTCGACGGTGAACGCCCGTCAGGGTGAGCCGCGTCGCAGAACTGCACAGTTCAGCGCCGTTATTTCAGCGGACGAATTGGTGGGCCTAGCTCTCCAGGCTGGAGGCAGTCCCGGGCGGTGGCCGGCGGCCACTGAACTGACCTTGGCATGGTACTGGGCCGTCAGCGTTGGCACCTGCTGCCGCAGCGTCGGCAGGCTCCTACACATGGCTCGGAGCGGGGTCAGCGCCATGCTGGAGCGACTCTGCGGACGGGCGGGGCATCAGTCGCCGACCGCCGACCCGACCCGCCAGCCGCTTCACACGGCTCAGAGGGGGCCAGCCTGATCGGTCACATTCAACGGCCCGCCAGCCCCTTCACATGGCTCAGAGGCGGCCGCCCTGATCGGTCACGCCCAACGGCCCGCCAGCCCCTCAGAGGCGGCCAGCCTGATCGGTCACATCCAACGGCCCGCCAGCCACTTCACACGGCTCAGAGGCGGCCAGTCTGATCAGTCACACCCAACGGCCTGTCAGCCCCTTCACACGGCTCAGACGCGGCCAGCCTGATCAGTCACACCCAACGGCCTGCCAGCCCCCTCACACGGCTCAGAGGCGGCCAGTCTGATCAGTCGCGCCCAACGGCCCGCCAGCCCCTTCACATAGCTCAGAGGCGGCCAGCCTGATCAGTCACATCCAACGGCCCGTCAACCACCGCACACGACTCAGAGACGACCAGTCCGATCAGTGACACCCAATGGCCCGTCAGCCTCTTCATACAGCTTAGAGGCGGCCAGCCTGATCAGTCACATCCAAGGGCCCGTCAACCACCGCACACGGCTCAGAGACGACCAGTCCGATAAGTGACATCCAATGGCCCGTCAGCCTCTTCATACAGCTTAGAGGCGGCCAGCCTGATCAGTCACATCCAACGCCCGCCAACCACTGCACACGGCTCGGAGGCAGCCTGCCTGATCAGTCATGCCCAATGGGCCATCAACCGGTGCACATGGTCTGAGGTGGCTAGCATGACCAGTGACAACCAATGGCCAAAACTCAGCAGTGGTCCCATGGCTGCATGATGACAAATATGATTTCATAAATGACTAACTGTAGTATCGTCCGCTCTCGCAGCCCGACCAAACACTAAGTCAGGTGTTACCGTGAGTATTTGCCAATATCTCGGTAATAACAACAATAGCAATAGTATAACGTCCGAGGCATCCGAACACGTCGCGCCCCCGTCACGCGCCACCACCCAAGGCCAACTCTCCCGCGCAACTGCCACTTGCCTGGCGCGTAGGCGCCCTAAACAACTGCCATACACCACACCAACACAACACACAAGGTACTGCTACAGGCTTGTGGTTACAAGCAGCAAATAACTTCGGCAATCAGATATTACAATGACATCATTATAAATGTAGCCACAAGTCAATTATCTTCAACATGAGATTAACACCAGAATGCATCCAATCACGTTGTGCAAGTTCTCTTCCATCAGAGCTTAGGACCGATACATATCAGAAGAATGCTTGACAGGACAGTATCTACCAATGCTCACCGGCAACTGGACAATATTCACAAAGTGCATTCCAAAACAACAGGATAATATGTAATTCCTATGACCGTAACCAGTAAATATTGGCCAGTTCATCATTGCTACTACGACGGAGAAGTGTTATTTTCAGTTCCTGCGAATCAATCCCATGCAGGACCAACTATCTGCCATCATTTTAACATGGACCGGAGCACACTTTTGGCATGACAAATAACACAGACACAAACATACCTGTTTTTCACTTCAGTGGAAAAAGTAGGCTACAAAATCTATTGAGGGTATGCTGCATCAAGTCAGAATCATGTCCCTGAAAGTTGTCTAAGGGCTTTGTTCTTTATGACCAAATGAAAGCCCATTCCTTACTTCGAGTAAGCCCAGTCCATGGATGACGTAACTACCGACTTACCTATGACGTCACGGCTCAAGCCTAATTCTTACTTGGCCAAGAGGCAAAGTAAGTGCGGTAACTCGTGGTTATTTACATAGCAACGCCCACGGCGCATTTGCGGATGAGACAGGGTGAATGTGGAGGGCTTCCTCGAGCCCCCTAGATCTGCCATTTATAAGCTACGCTATTGCCATAGAGTAGTGTACTACCGTTGGCTGACAAGTGCATTAGTCAGACTTATTTGCTTTCACTTAATGATAGTTTGTCAGGGGTTGCAGGTCACAGCAGTAGGTACACTTATGTGTCAGCCATCAGTGCTTGCTTAGTGATTTGATTGCAAACACACACTTTTATGCCTTGTTACTTAACTCCTTTGCCTGGGTGCTACTGCATTATCAGTGAAAGTATTCCTGTAATGCAAGCTGATTTGTTTCATAGTTCTGATTTATTATTTTGAATTGCCAGACTGCACAGGCAAGGGTTGATACAGGTTCACAAAGCAAACTTACAGTTGTGTGATCTGTAAGCATGATTGTCATGCTGCATGAAAATTACATTATTGGTATGGTTGCACTTATCTTCAATGTCACTTCTTCACTGACCTGTACCTTCACTGCATGCCTGACAGATTATGAACAACATGGGGATGGTGGAGTTTTGGAACCCTGATGGTAAACAGTGGGTCATGGTGACATTACCTAAAATTTATGTCAACAGATTAAGCACTGGTATGTATTTCAGCATACCTTATTATTGGGTAACAGGGATGTGAGGTTAATTTCAATGATAAAATGCAAGTGGTATTAAATAATGTGAGAGTACAAGACAGGAGTAAAACATTGTCAGTTAAACATTTTTATTGATGATAAAGGTTGTTTGCATAATTCTGAGCAATTTGTTCTGTACACATCAAGCTATGGCCTGTCCTTATCTTAATTGCATTGAACCTTCTTAATGTGGCCATTATATATGGATACTTTGCCAATGAAACATCCACTATGGCCATGGCTTTGTCTGCTGTGTTCGACAAGGTGGGTGAGATGTAAAAAAATTGACGCATGTCATAGATGCCATTATCTTGTACTTAAATATTGTTCGAATGAAGTTTTACGCTCATGATGTAGCCTAAATGGTCAATTATAGAAAGCAGTGGCAGCAGCAGCAGCAATAACAGCAGCCAAATTCTTGATTCTTAAAATGTTATGTGCCAAATGTTAACACCTGTGGATGAGGTTTGACATGCACTAGGCAATCACACAATGGAATTGTGATACTGTATGTTGCCCAAAGTAATCCCAGCAACTGGGTGTGCACAAATTGTTGTCTTTCTAGATGTGGAGAGTCTCCAAGCTTTTCAGTCTATGTTCCTTCCAAAAACAACCCCTGCTGCTCCTTAACTGTCAGTTTCCCAAAGTGTGTTTGTGCTGATCTAAATGTAATGAATTGACTGTTCTTTCCAATCTGTTTTTACCTTTCTCAATCTTCACGTTACAGCATTTAACTGGAGCAAGCTGCATGCATCATCATCTTTGCCATGAGGTGGCCAGCCATGTGCTGTGGCCTTGTGATGCCCATGCACTGCAACTTGCAGGTTTTGTATGCTAGAAAGCAACAGCCCACCTCTGTCGGTCCATTCCACGGGATCTGCCTCGTGGGGCTCTGCAAGCACTATGTCATCCCCTGCCCTGTGCTCATGATATGCAATGCAATGATTGATGCGTGGTGCAATGACCAATGCAATGATAACCTCAGCCAAATTGCCCCAGTTCTTTACTACTACTAAATGCTTTAGCTGCTGCAGTTTGCTTTTCAGCATGCTGAAACCACGTTCAATTTTGACGCCTGTTTTTTTGTATGGTCTGTTGAATGGCGCTGGGTGGGGCTGAGGTGATCGTCGTCACGGGAAGGGGTGATGACCTCCGGGGAAAGGAAAAGCTCCTGTCCTCGATGAGGTGTGTGTTAGATGAGAGAACCTGCCACCGATGCTCCTTGAGGCCGCAGCAGAGGGAGGCCTCCGAACAAACACGAAAATCGTGGGCGGATCTCGGAACCCTGCAAGTACATCAGTGAGTGCGCCGCGGTGATCACAAGCAGCCAATAGATGTACTGTTTGGCGATGCTTGTGGGTATTATGAGCAGCTGCTATCTCCTTGCTGGGTGCATCCATGAAGATAAATGACCCGTCGATGGCTGCAACCACACCCGGGGAGCCGGCGCTCGCTGCAAAGCCTGCGATGGTTTCATGTAGCCGCGCTCCTATTGGCCACGCGATGGCGTCACCGCGCGCGACGGCAACATACTTGCAAAGTGTTGTCAGATACTAGTGTGACCCAGATTTTGAAGTTCCAAACTTGTCACCAATGGAGTGCTGAGACACTGGCTCGGCAAGATATTGCGGCGCAGGCATCAGATCTTCCAACGGACGCTTCTGGTTGCTACTGCGCCAGCCATGATTGTTATGATAAGGAGCCAGCTTTGCCTAGAGATTTTGAGCAAAAAAACTTGAGAGATATGAAACGGCGATTTGACATCTTCCTGATCATGTCCTGGAGCCACTTCATGTACATAATTTTCTGTTTTGTTTAGGCGACATTGGCGCTTTGGCAGGGCCAGAACCGCTACATCGGCAAGTGCACCGCTGTGTTAGTCACTTTCTGGATCATGTAACATACATAGTTTGTCTGGACAGTATGATTGTGGGAAAGTTTACCTATGCCTTGAATGCTTTGGAATCTAAATATACTGCATAACCTGATATCACATGTTTCCATGGATATTGTTTGTCTGTGTGTCTATATGTAGAACTCTCCTTCATGCGACTTGTCACCACATGATACTTCTCCCTGCACACGTGCTCCGAGCAGAGCTGTATCCCTGCTTGCAACCACACACACCAAAACTCTTCAATGTGTAACAAAACATACAAAACATATGGACAATCTAAATATACCAGCACAATGATCTTAGCTGGCAGAGGGCATTCAGTTACCAGTGCCTGCTGACCTTCCGATCTGTGGGATGATCTGATTGCATATGGTTACGCTCATGCAATGCTTGAAACAATGTGACATCTTTCTGAGTTGAAGGCAATGATTTGCCTTTCTCTGCCTATAATATATTTGTTAAGGTAAGTCATTATTGTATACACAGCTGTTGTGAGAAACACACCTTAAGTGTTTGTGCATTCGTACACTGAAGTACATCTGACTGTCGTGACTCATCAACATCCCTGCTGCGCATCAAATGTGTTTGTTGGGAGGCAGCTGATTTTACTAGCCACCATGTTGAGGGGTTACTCAAAGTGTTTGTAATGACACAGATGACACAGCTGTGGAACATCACAGGTTATTACCTGCAGGGGCAGAGCATCTGGCAGCATTTCCCCCATCAAGAACAGGCCCAGATCTTCAAAATTTAATTGACCTTGTTGCCTACCAATGATGTATTGACTGAAAGTTTTGACTAGAATCTACTCCATCAAAGTCAATCACAAAATTAAAAATTTATATTGCCAGTAGGAGCACAGGCCAACACCAGCTTGTGCTTTGCCAGTCAGATACAGAGACATAGCCATCTTAGTGCACTGTTAACCAGAGCTGGAGTTGATTTGGCTGTAGCAGAATTAAGCACAAGTCATCCTAACTATTGCTCTGATACCAAAGTTCCCATGAAAGCTGTAGGTCTGTAAAGAGCCTCCTGATTTCTGGGTCTGCACACTTATCAACATATGCATTAAAAGTTCCTTGAAATAGGTGCAAATTGACTTCCACCTTGTTAAAGGTGGTGTATTAATTTTCCTCAAGTTTGCTATGATGGAGGCAGGCATTGCACCACAAAGGTCTCAGTTATGATCATGTTATGGGTTTTAGATGCTTTGTAGGTCTCATTGGAACACAATGTAGACATAATTTTTTACAGACATGTTTTTAGCAAATGCCACTGCCTGTTGAAAAAAGGCTGAAACACCCAAATTGCTTGTCAACTTTCAAAATTGTGACTGTAAGCCAGATGGTAAAAAACATTGCATCCAACATGTCCAGCATGACAGCAAGATTGCAGCACAAACCTGAACACATCTATTGCAAATCCAAGTATTTAGAGTTTGGTGCACTCCCATGGTTTTCAATGTCTGTTCCTCTTTTCAAAACTAGCACACAGTATATAAATTTGTTTGATCATGTCTGTTGGAAATACAAGTATTTAGAGTTTGGTGCACACCCATAGTTATCAACATCTGTTCCTCACTTCAAAGGAGCACATTACATATAAATGTATTTTTAGAGACATGAAATCCCATAAATAGTGAGGTAGCAAGGCAGCTTAATTATTGAATGGTTTCACCTTTAAAATATAATAATGACATTTTATATTTTCATAATAATTACACATCATAATTGCAAGTGACTGCATGCATTTGTCCATAACACTAATAACCTAGGAATGGTGGACCAAGATATTGTTTTGCGCAATGATTTTAAAACATCAGCACAGTTTGACCTGGTAATGATAAACACACAATTCTTCAAGACTCTTTAAGGCAAAAATGACTTAGAATGCGACAGAAATGGGATATTGTATCAGGTGCATGCATGAGCATACCAAGGCTCAATCTTCATTGACTGAGCTGGTAGCAGTCACCATTTGATGTTTTTATACCATTTTCCTAGGCTCTTAATGATGACCTAGAAATCAATTGGCCAAAACTAGCTGGACTACATTGCCACTTCTTGCTTGTAGTCTGATCTGCCATGATCATGCAAAGTTTGGGTGTGCTTTTCTGTGTGTGTGTGTGAGCTTTTCTGTGTGTGTGTGAGCATGTGCTTCACTAATGTGCTGCATTTCATAGCATGCAAGGTTGTAGCCTTGTAGGTAGGTGCCTTCCATGTGCTGGAGAGCAGGGTCATCAGAGCCACTCAGGTGTACTGAAAGGAAGCATTATGCAAGGGTGATGATAAGCTTCCATCATAGCCCACTTGCAGCATCCTGCTTACAGTTGTGGGTAGTGACAAGGGGTGCTGTTGATGGTTGTGGACAGTGCCATTCCCATCTCACATTGCTCACTGAGAGTAATTCAATTAATATTTCCAGCGTAAGTAGGGAGCAAAATGACTAGACCAAAAACACCAATATACCCTCAAATTTCGAACAGACTCGAGATAAACATCACTGGGTAGTGGTCCGGTATTATACCCTGAGTTTTTAAGTTCGTGCAGCCTTACGCTGACCAAAAAAAAGCAAAATGCCTTACCGTGGGCTGCCCTAAAATGTTGAAAAACGCAGGCGATCCAGGCGCACCCAACACGCGGCAGATCTTTGCTCGATTACGTAAATGCGTAGGAGCGCGCTCATGTGGCCCCCACTACAGCAAGGTAACGTAAATGAATGCCGAGAAAAATGTTCAGTCCAAGAAATGCAGGGATTAAACTAGAAATATAGTAGACGTGTAATGTAGGCTAGATTTCCAGCTGTTATAAATATTTGGTAGCCGGTAACTGAAGGCACCCTGGCGCAGAGAAACACTTTATGCAATGTTTTGCCTAGCTATTTCTTGCATTTTCTCGGCGAACATCACCATGTTACGTCACCGGGGGCACACCTTTAACGCCAGGACGGCCACACACGTTGTAAGGGGCAAGAGAAATAGCATGCATTACAGCACGTTTATTCTGCCAGCAAAGGTCTGCTGAGAGACCTCGTTCGCATCCGGCTATCAGCAGATGGCGGGCGGTTGCCCGGTCGGCATACGGTGGCAATGTGCACTCGAGCAGGCGCGGGACGTTAATGAAAAACGCTGCGTACAGCTAACGCACACCACCATTGTAAAAGCTGAATAGGACCAGGGTGGAATAAGCGCTCATGCAACAGCATCTGCCACCGTCCTATTATCGCCCCCAGTCTGACTTTTCACTTCTAAACACGGTGAAAACCCACGTGCATTAAAAGTACTGCGTGTCGCAGGCGGGTTCCAGACCAAAAATAGTCCCCGGTCCAAAAACGTATCCTCCAACAAATTAAGTGCAAATATCATCGAAACTGGTGTAAATGTAGCTTGTGTTCAGGTGTATCCAATGGCACAGCTGTATCAACCGTATTAGCGCTTTCGGTTGCCAACTCACGCATCATGAGACGCAACTTCGGCTAGATTTATCCAAGCCTAGTGAGGGACATCGCTACAGGCTGGATGCAAGACCAGCCAAAACGTCACAAGCGTGACATGTGTGCACGATTGTGACATCTGGAGACATTATTCTACCACTCTATCGTTTTGGTGACCTGCTCCAAAGAAAGTCCAACAACGGAACTCCCTGCAAGTTAGGTGCTAAACCGCCAAAACTGCCACAAACGTAACAGGTGTACATTAATGTGAAAATGATAGAACTTGTGATCAGTATTCGTTGGCTTTTGAGACTGAGATAGTAGAATTTGCGCCGTCAAAGCGACCTGAGCGACTGGCTGTCACGCCGCCGAGATTCACTCACCTAGATCCAGTAACGGACCTCCGCGCAGGCTGGATGCAAGACCGGCCAAACTAATACAGATGTGGCACGCGTGCATGCGTGTGCAAATTCCAGAGCTGCGCCAATCGCCTCATGGCTTTCGGGTCCCAGCTTACACAATATGAGGCGCCGTTTCGGATAAATTGCTCCGAGTCCAGTATAGAACCCTCCTGCAGGCTTAATGCAAGACCGGCCAAAACGGCACAAACATGGCAGGTGCGCACGCATGAGAAATGTGGAGACATGTTTCGACGACTCTATCGCATTCGGGGAATAGTGCTGCCAAGCTATCATTCGAAATGTTCTGAGTGACAGGCGGCCGTGAGGTCGAAAATCGCGACGTATCCAGTAACGCACCTCTCTGCGGTTACATGCGAGACCGCATATGACACCGAAGTTGCGCCCCATAAGAGTGAAGTTGGACCTGTAAGCGACAAGACCGTCGTTGCATCTTTGACATTTGGACCTACATGCACACATGTAATGTTTGTACCAGTTTGGTCGGTCTTACCTCTAATTTGCCGGGAGGTCCGTTGCTCGACGTAGGCCAGTTATCGCCCTGTCTGCCGTTAGCCACCCAGACCACTTGTGCCATGACATGTTCAACTATCAAAGCGACAGAATGGTCGACAGATGTCTCCATACGTCACATGCATGCACACATATCACGTTTGTGCCGTTCTGGCTGGTCATGTATCTGGCCTGGATGGAGGTCCTTTATTGGACTTGGTGCAATCCAGCCGCAGTTGCACCTGAGAACGAGTGGAGTTGGGACCCGAAAGCGATGAGACGGTCGGTACAGCTCTGACATTGCTACATATATGCAAGTGCTACGTTTGTACCAGTTTGGGTGCCTTGCGCCTAACTTGCCAGGTCCGTTGTTGGACTTTTCAATTATCAACCGGTTGGCCGCCAACCGCCCAGACCATCTGTAAACGGGTTCAGTGGCTCGGGTTTTCACTGTGTTTAGAAGTGAAAATTCAGACGGGGGGCGATGATAGGACGGTCGCAGTTGCTGTTGTATGACCGCTTATTCCATCCTGGTCCTATTCAGCTTTTACAATGGTGGCGTGCGTTTGCTGTACGCAGCGGTTTTTCACTGACATCTCTCGCCCGCTCGGGTGCACCTTGCCGCCGCATCGACAGCCAGGCGACCGCCCATCGCCTGGTGGTAGCCGGGCGCGAACTAGGTCCCTTGGCAAACTTGTACGAGAGGGGGGAGGGGTGATGTATTATGTCAACTATTGTGAAAAGGTTCTTTTTGTTTTTGATGTAAAAAAATGTAGTTCCTGTCACACCACGCCTAGAGTAATATGTACAGGCTTTGTCCCCATGCCTCCAAAAAGATCTAGAGTATTGCTGCCACTTAGAGCCTGCCGGTCCGCAAGGCGCGGGCGTAAAGCACCGAGTCATTTAGCGGGTATCACGGACAGTATGACGGGTCTTGTTGGACGTTCTACATGAAAATTTTTGCACTCGTGTTTTCTCAACAACAAAATTATACGTGATGCACCAACAATTGTTGGTAACAATTGCCCATGGACAAGAAGAGAGAGAGAGAGAGAGAGAGAGAGAGAGAGAGAGAGAGAGAGAGAGAGAGAGAGAGAGAGAGAGGAGAGAGAGAGAGAGAGAGAGAGAGAGAGAGAGAGAGAGAGAGAGAGAGAGAGAGAGAGAGAGAGAGAGAGAGAGACTGAACCATTGCTGAGCGCCGCTGACTTATTGCATGCATTTATTCAGCATCCTGTTCCTTCATTTTATTGACATCAGAATGCAAGCACATATGTGACTCCCGGTGGCTTTTGTCTTCTGTTTGAGTAACAAAGAGGGGAAAAGAACAACATAGCAGGGAAAATTGCCCCCTGAAATGAAAGTTAACTATATACCGTATTTTTGGATGATTTGGTACACCTTGTGCCTCCCTAACCGAGACTTAAGCTGCGTCCCTGAATACACGACAAATAGCTTGTCACTTTATGGCAAACATAGCGTCAAGCGACAATAAAACGTTTTAACTTCATGCCCATTTAAGACCAACACGCCACGGAGTTCAGTTGACTTTTGAGGGTGCTTTGAAACGGTCTGATCAATGCGGCAGCAGAAAGCAACAGATACAGGCAACTTCCAGCATGTCGACACGCGAGGCTTTAGCCACATTGGAACCAGAGTTAGCACTACGTGCGCTGCCCGTAAAGGAGCTAAAACGGGTCTTGTAGTTCTTAAAATCTCAAATAATAATAGACACAGCGTTACAGAACAACTGACGCAAGGCAATGGCATTACGAGTAAAATTCTTTCTTCTCAGTCAGCTCAGTGGGAGAGAGCTAGAATCGAAATAAGAAGAGACCGCTCCAAATCCCAAGGAATCCGAGAGAAAACATCTGGTTGTAACGTACGCATGGCTGAAAGCTGAACACCGCCCAGTCCGCAGAACTCAAGAGTACCTGACGATAACTGGATAATTAACTGGCCGAATGGATGGATATGTGTGGATGTATGACCAGTTGATTTAGTTAAAACAGGTGACTGGCATACCAAACCAAGACGATATCCACACGATTATTTCACCAGTGACGGCCGGCGAAGTCCGCTACGAGATGTGACCCCGTATGAGGAACACATACAATATTTTTCACTGAAGGGGTGACCAGCCGGAAATTCTTGACTGAGAACCTATTTTAGCCCTCCGCTGTCCTCTGCAGTATTCATTACGTATGTTTTGGCATCAAAAATATGTCTCTAACAGCAGCGTTTTGTAACGCTGCACGGTGGAACACGGCAGGCGGGCGGCGACAGACCAATTCGCCTATCGCACGGCGGGCCAGCCTTGTCACAGCAACGAAGGCATACATCATGGTTGCGTGTTCAAAACATCATAAAGCTGCATTTCAGTAGGCTTAGAATTTGACGGAACTTACACCCGTTTACGTTTAATGGCGTTAGGGGACATTATTTCGAAAATGTGGACATGTCAATCCGAGAGTTCGCTTTCTAAGGGAAAAAATCACCTGGCTCAGTGGAGGGAGTTGTTGACCTTCGGGCATAGAATGCATCACTAGTGGCGAGACCTCGCTGAAACCAATCTATCGGGTCGTTTCCGCAAGGCTCTATCTTTTCATGTGGAAACGGCAGGTTGCATCAACCCTCCTCCCCCTACCAGTCCTCGGTTAATGATCCAACGGCAAATGAGGGCTAGGGTTATTGCGTGGAAAGCTTTGACATGTGCCCCATCCCCCTGAAAACAACCCTTGGCCTAGGTACTGTCATGGTTTGACCAAAAGTATTGCCCCAAAACATCGACCTTGTTCCCTGTCCTCATGCCCACATGCAGTCAGCTGATCAGCCTCCAGCCTGAATGGACGTTCATTCACCCCGTTTTTGCTCAATGTTTTTATCCTCGTTTCTACGGGGCGACCGCCAGGAGCACACCACCACGCCACGACCTCCCCCGGCCTAACTGCATCACTCCAGCTGAACACCATCCCGCGAAGCGCATGGCGAATGGTGTACACGGCGCACCACCATCGCTCGTTCAACCAATCAGCAGGCCGAACTGGCGGCTACCGAATCCCCGAGAGGTAGAGTGGCGTCGTGCACGCTCATGGCTCGAGCGCCCGTCGCGGCCCATACAGAGCACCGGAGACGCGCTGTGCGTGGCCGCTCTCTCCGAGGTCCTTCACTTACCGCCGTGGCTCTGACCTTCTTGGCTGCCGACCAATCAGGAGCGAGTATCGACTGGCGAGTGCGCAGTTTTTGCGTCGTGTGTCGATGGTGGTGATTGTAGGGCGTACGGTGGTGCCGCGCCGTGCAGTGGACCCTTGCGAATGTCGGGGCGTCGCGTTTGTTGACGGGCGCGGTCAGTGCGGGATGCAGCGGTGCGCCGCGCCACGGGATGCGGTGAGTGCGCGGCGCGTTCAGCCGCCATGTGGGAACGGAGGCGGCTGGCGGCGTGGCGCCCGCCGCTGGCGCTGGGTGCACTGGCGGGGGTGCTCCGCACGCGCGCTGGCCGCTTAATTTTTGAACATGATGACGTGAGAGAGGTGGTGTTTCATGAATACATCCACCGTTGAGTCAGTGATCCTGACCTTCCCCACGAGATCCTGTTGAGGTTGGGCTACTTTCAGACAACCTATGTGGTATTGCGGCGAGGCAGTTTGGTTGGGCTTCAGCAAAATTTCACCCCCGACCGCTGTCACCTACATATATTGGCTTCCGGCCTTTGGGCTAGATTGCCGTTGGGATGCACGCTAGGGCGGTACCGTCCACGTGGCGCGCCGCAGCCAGCTGGGCTAGCACAGATGCGCGTGGATGCAATAGTCGACACCGCGGCCCGCCGGCCGGGCGCGCATGTGGCACTCGATGATGACCGATGCGCTGTAAAGGAAGGAGAAGATAAACAGGCGGCGCCGGCGTCGGCGCTGGCGGCCGGCAGACGATACCGCGCCGGCCCCTGCTCATTCATGACCGTTGGCCACTGATAGATCCAGCCGACGAGTTGGGGAGCGCACGCAGACAAATGCGAGGCGATTTACTCCGAAAACACCACTGAAATCTCTGTTCTGTTTTCGGCCACGCTCGTTTGACGTAGTGCATTGTTTTTCTCCTTTTGCCAACAGTACCGTACTCCTCAATATTGGGTGGGAGACTGGGGTATCCAAAGCTGCAGAAAGTCTGGCGCAACGTCGTGCGCGCAACTCGAGCGGGAACCACCCCGCAGGGCATTTGGAGACATCGGAAAGGGGTGCGTGGTCGGGCTGAAGGGACGCTCGTGTTGCCTCTCCACGCCGCATGAAAACATCCTCTGAGAGCAGCCACCGAGCTTTGACCCGCGCATGTGCGCTGGACGCCCTGTCGGGGTCACCCGTCCCACGGTGCTCCTGGCCCACGCTTGACTGATGCATGCAGCCTGCCCCAGACAAGCGGGCTGTTGCGAGGGTGCAGGATGAAGCAAGATAGAGGATGAAGAGGGACGGATGGATTAATCACGAGTACATTTTGTACTGCATAGTATAAGGTGCTGGACATGGCTGTTAGTTATTGCGGAAATAAGAGTTATAATCGAATAACTTAATAAAGCGCTGCAAACGAGCGTGTGATTACAAGCATGTTAAACTCACGGACGAGTTAGCAAAAACACCACTAGAAAGGGTAAATAAAAAGAAGACGACCACATCACGATATTTGGCTCAGTACGCTTCCAGCATCGCCAGGGCCGCTTCTCGTGAAATTAAAGTACTAAAGGTAGTTCTAGGGTGGCAGTTTTGCACGGTGAGTTTGGCAGTACCTCAACGTTATACAAGCGTTCCATGGCGCAATCAAACAATAACGTATTGAAGAGCATGTTATGGAATGGAGACATTATGTTGTCTAGAGAAGTCTGTGCAGCTTCGAAGGATGGGTACTCCAGTAGTTATCAGCGAGAATATTTTCCACATCTGATGCTTGCTTTATTATCTTCAGATGTGGAACATTCCCTGTAAGCCCCATGAGTCTCAGATTTCCAGCTCAGTTGAAATGGTCCGCCCTATTAACGTTCGGGCGCACTCTGCGCCCGTGGGTCCACCTCGCGCCGTGGGCCATCTAAACTCTGCCCGCCCGCGCTCGTCCGGCAAACGCTCCTGGCGGCAGCCAGCCTTCGTACTTTCACGACCGAGCCATGTGCAAGGCGCACTGAGAACACCAGGTAGATGATCAGCCGCGAGCGCCCCGCTAGCCTCTACCTATGCTCCTGAACATTCTCGAGCCGTTGGATGGGACGGTAGCGAGCAGGAGAGCCAGAAGGCGGCGTAAAGCGGCGGCGCACGTCGCGAATCCCGTGTTGTTCTTTTGTTTTTTGTTTTCGTTGGTCGTGGTCCAGGACAGTCACGTGCCTTGTCCTCGGCTTCTCTCCCGAGTTCCTGGTCACCCTCCTGATAACGAGATTTCGGATGTTTGGGCAGCCTGACCCCGTGGTTTCTTGAACCTATGAGTTGTTTTGAAAACGGCGCATCTTGGTTCCTGGTCCGCACTGTTCTTTTTCGCAGTAAAATTATAGACTCCTGGTCCCCACTGGTTCTTTCACAAACACCAGAACCTAATACCGGGTTCGTGGTTTTACTCAAACGCCAGTCCTTGGTTCCTTGTCCCTACTTGCCCCTTCACAAACACCTCGTCATGGCTCACGTTTTCCCCTAGTTCGTTTACAAAAATGATGCTCTGATTCATGGTTCCCAGTGATTTCTCAAAATGCCACATTTCTAAAATAAACCCTGGTTTCTGGTGCCTAATGGTTTTTAATGAGAAAGACGCCAGGTCCCAGTTTTTGTCTCTCATTGGCTCAGTCATAAACAATTGGGCTGGGTTCCGATTTGCCAGCTTCCTTGGAGGCATGCTGCCTGTTATCAAAATACATTACATATTTATCTGTGATATTGACGAGTACAGTCTGCTTACTGGAAGTGCACTGTGTGGATACCTTCTAGTTTCTGACAACAATTTCGGGTAAGATCCTGGTTCTCGCAGTTTCCGGTGACCTTAGCCTGGATCTCGGGTCTCATGTGCACGCCATCTTTTCACTTTGTTGCTTGACAGTTCTTGGTTTGGCTTCCATTCCTGTCAGCTTTGGTCCCTGCCGTCTTTTCGTATTTTGTCTTTTTCTGTTTTGAGATCTATCCCTGCTGACTCTTTTCCTGTCCATTTTTTTTTCAAACTGGGCTTCGATCCCACGTGGCTTTTATCACTCTCGGCTTCTTATCACCCGACTTCTATCTTGATCTAATTTATACACGTTCGGCTTTTCGTACTCGGACTTCGATCCTTGTCGGCTTTGGTGTTTGACTTTTTCTTTTGACTCTCCTTACGTATATTCGACTCTTGACTTTGTTGCCTAACACTTCTTAGTTTGGCTTCCATTCCTGCCAGTTTTTGTCCCTTCGGTCTTTTCGTATTTCGTATTTCGTATTTTTTCGTATTTTCGTATTATTCTTTTTCGTATTATCGTTGACCCTTTGCCTGGCCATTTTTTCCAATGTGGGCTTTGATTCCGCTTGGTTTTATCACTGTCGGTTTCTTGTCACTGACCTTTTCCGGTTTGATTTCTAACTCCATCCACTTTATCCTCTTTTGGCTTTTGAATTCGGACTTCTATCCTGGTTGGCTTTTTCGTTTGACTTTTTCTGTCAACTGTCCTTATTTATATTTTACTTTTTGTCCCGGACACCAGTTTCCTGATCCGATGATCAGATCCTGGGAGAGCGACCAGCGGAAAGGTGCGTTATGTCCCCCCTCCTTCTCCAGGCGATCACGAGTCTGACCCTCTCCGATGATCAGATCCTGGGACAGCGACCAGCAGACAGGTGCGTTATGCCCCCCCCCCCTTCTCCAGGCGGTCACGGATCTGACCCTCTCCGATGATCAGATCCTGGGACAGCGACCAGCGGAAAGGTGCGTTATGCCCCCCCCCCCCCTTCTCCAGGCGGTCACGGATCTGACTCTCTCCGATGATCAGACCTGGGATAGCGACCAGCGGAAAGGTGCGTCATGGTCCCCCCTTCTCCAGGTCACGGATCTGACCCTCTCCGATGATCAGACCCTGGGAAAGCGACCAGCGGGGTTGTGTGTGGTGTGGCCCCCTTCCCCCTCCAGGCGTCACAGATCTGGCCCTTTCCGATGATCAGATCCTGGGATGGCGACCAGCGGGGAGGTGCAGTACGGTCCCCCTCCTCTTTCCAGGCGGCCACGGATCTGACCTCCGATAATCAGATTGTGAAATAGCGACCAGCGGCGAGGTGTGGCATGGTCCCCCTCCCCTCTATAGGTGTCACGGCCGGCCAAGTGCTGGGCTGAATTTCAATGGCATTAAGCTGTCGCGTGACGTCGTTGTTAACCTTAATAGCTGCACGAAGGATTTACTACTTTAGAGCCGCTGAGCCACGAGGAAATCAGATTGATCGCTTCTGGGTGTAACCCAGTAACTCAACCCACCCGGCATGTAGAGAGAGAGGGGGGGGGGGGGGCCTGCAGGATTATGTGCTGTGTAGTGAACATGTTCTGGGTGGATGTGCTCCGGAGTGCTGTGCTGGACAGGTGTTCTGGGCCGCGCAGTGACGCGCTGCAGGATACGCCGTGCGGCCGCGCTGATGCCGACTGTCCCCCAGATGCCGTGCCGAGCCCTGACTGAGCGTGAGGTGTCAGCATGACGCGGCCCGCCCTCTGGTACTTTTGGCTGGCAACTCTGTGGCTGCCCCAGCCATTATCGGCGGATGGTGAGTATCATATACTACCTGACCACCAAGGACTCTGGTTGGGTGGACAGATCCGGGGAGCATGGAGCGTACCAGTTTTGTCGTTCCACCTGTTTGAAAACCTTTTTTTGTAGACAGATGTCTAAGTGTGGTTGGTCACGTCGTTAGCCATTTGTGGAGTTGCTATGATAACAAAAGGGAGTTGGCGGCAGTCACAATGACCTTGAAAGCATCCGCCATGATTGACATTGCAGTCGGTTTGTGAGGCGTTTGTAAAGCTTGTGGATCTTGGTCAGCCACAGCGTAGATAAGGGATCATGACCAGTGCTCCCGTTGGCCATCGATACCGTCTCGCTTTCTCTTAGTATTTTGTTCTGCCGTCAGTTTGAAGGCTGGGGCTGAGTTGGATATAGACTCGGAGTTGTGTTCAGCTTACTGGTATAAAAGGATCTCGCATGTTGTCCATTGTCCTACAACTTGTGTGGTCGCGACTTTTTCTAGCGTGCTCCCAAAATCAATTTAACGAAATTTGCTCGACTTTTCTATGTTGATTTAACGAACCTATACGGGCTTAAATCTTTTAAGAACCAGCGAACCGGGGAGTTGGAGAGAGACGCACCTGGTTATTGACCCATTAACAGCCATTTTTCAGCTGGGAAATATAGGCCTCTAGTTATTGACATCAATAGCTTAAACGACAATATTTTGCGCTAAATGAGCTCAAAGGGATTCGCGGCTGGGCACCAGCGATGTCCATTTGTATTATAATGTGTAGGCACTGGACCCCAATGGTGATTTCGGCCCCATCTTGAATTGGGGTCCAAGTAGTTCGCTGCAACTGTAAGAAAGTGGAGGAAAAAGATAAGGTTATAGCACACAAAGCTTGCCTTCTTTGGGTGGTATTTGATGGCCATGACGATCCCCCTTATAAAGCTCAGTGTATTAAAGTGTGTGCCGTCCAATGCCATCACGCTAGGCTGTGTGGGTTCGAGTCGCTGAAGTGTGGGCGGTTTGGCCTTGACAAGGATGGGCTGTGACTGATGACAGGGGATGCGCTCGAGCTCAGACGCGGTCCCCAGGAATCCATCCAGCTACAGTGACTGACTCAGCCTGACTCAGCCTCTCCAGTCATGAACAAATCGCCGCTGCTGCTCGGTGCAAGCGCACGCCAATTGCAGCTGTGCAGAGATGTAGTGAGGCTGCGAAGAGTTTTGAGTCGCAAAGCCGATTTTGATGTGGCATGTCAAAACTTGAAGCTGTGCTTACGAATAACTGTCCTTTTATTTGACTGGGGAACCTACCCATGGGCAGTGCTGAGGCATACATTCGGAACAGCGATGGGAGGCGATTATGTGTGCGGTGACCGTTGGCCCCGATCTGCTGCCGATCAGGCGTCTCACTGCCGTCACGATGTGTGCCGGCCGTAGGCTCGGACTCGGACCACCAGGGCGGCACAGTGCAGCCGGTGTAACGCGGCCCGGCTGTGCCGCAGGGCCCGAGCTGTGCGTGGTGGGCCGGCTAGCTTCGTCCGACATCTCGGCGCTGCACTACCAGCGCGCGCCATCGCGGGGCTGCTTCAGCCGGCGCGTCACGCCGGCCGGACACGAGGTGCACGTCATCCGGCTGGCCACCAGACAGGCTGGCCGACAGGTGAGGCCGCCCACAGGTCCGCCCGGCCCCGCCCGGCCCCACCAGATCCCCGCCCCGCCCCTGCCCTGTCCCACCCGACCCCGCCCGGCTCCCGCCACACCCCGCCCCGCCCCTGCCCGGTCCCACCCGACCCCACCCGGCCCTGCCCGGCCCCCGCCCGGCTCCCGCCCGGCTCCCGCCCGGCTCCTGCCCGGGCCCCACCCGGCCATCTTGGTTCCCCGTCCAGTCCAGCCCTCCTGCCATCGTCCCCCCTCCTCCTGGTCGTCCGCACATTGCAGTATGTGTCGTTCTCACCAGCCCTCCGGGTTTCCACTCAGTATGTGTCGTTCTCACCAGCCCTCCGGGTTTCCACTCAGTATGTGTCGTTCTCACCAGCCCTCCGGGTTTCCACTCCAGCTGCACGCCCAGTGCAGTCGTCTGTGGTCTCTAATCCTCTTGCTTTGCGGTCTGCTAAGTTCACGTGACAAAATGATCAGTCCCCTGCACCTGTATGCTTGGTGTAACCTTTTTCTGGACCGCGCAGAGATGCAGCCACTCCTGTCACTGTCACGTGCATTTTCCACTGTCATTTTGTCCGTAAAATGTAAGTTCCATGTTTGCTCGGCTAAAACATAATTTTCAGGACAGGCTGTCCTTTCGATGCCAGTTAAACCACTCCAATCCTGACCCTCCTCACCACCGATTCTCGAAGACGTGGCTTCAGGCGCAAGATCACGAGCCCTCGGCTTTAGGTAAGGGCTGCTGGCGAATGTGTGGAGCTCTGTTTTGTGTGTGAAGATCTCTGAATGCGTTTGTAGTTTCACACATCGATGTCGCAATAGCAAAGGCTGGCGACGTGATAGTCCTCGCCATATGATACGATTATCACGCATGCTGTCAGTGTGGCGCTCACGTGGCGATATCAGTGTGTGAGGTTTGGGCCAGGTGGGTGCAGACATGACTAAGCCAGATAATTTGGTACAAATAACCACCGCGGTTGACGTGCACCTTAAAGCCCTGTTACTGCGACTACTAAGCCGGAGGATTAAAAGCTATTTTGCAGACAATTACAAGATAGGCACCCCGTAAGCCGTCGCGTGCGTATTCTAGCGATACTTGCTTGTGCATTCAGGTGCGTGTTTTCACATCTGTCGATGGCTTTAAGATCGTTTCCCGTGCTTCATTTTAATGTGTGTAGTGCATTTCTGATTTGGATAAGCGCTGCCAACGTTTCGCTGTGATTTTTCATAGGCTGCTGAGGAATCGGCACCCTACACTCCGACGACGCACTGGAACTATCGCTGCGTACTATATTCCGTTATTTGGTACACAAATGCGCCTGTTAGCTGCAGGAGAGGCGTGTGATGGCTGGCTGGTGCGTTTGTGGCAGGGGCGGTCTCGTGTGGCGCTGACCGTGCGGCCGCCCACCGACGGCAGCTCCTACAGCCGGCACATCATCGTGGTGCTGGACGCCTCCTCCGCGGTCGACTGGTGAGTCGAGCTCACGGCGGTTGCGCAGCGTCCGCCGGGCCGCCACACAAAGCGGGCGCCGTGGGTGTGTTGATGACCAGGATTTAACGAGTGACCTGTAATTCAGACATGATGCATCGCTTTTGGCAGCAGGTCCATGGGTAAACAGGTCGCCTGAATCGAATGGAGATTTGTCTCCCATTATGCCGGCCACTGGACCTCTGTTTTTGTGGTTGAACTTATCTCCACACACGTGTAGGCATTGCCTGATCAGGTATCGTTTCGTGCACCCCGCCCTGCGCGCTCGACTGTAATTTGCAATTGATCGGATGCTGATGTCTGTAACCGCCGAGCCGCTCGTAACCACCTGTGAGTCTCTGTTGGCTGCTGACACGTACTGCTGCGTAGTAGCACGTGGGACTTGTGATCGAACCGTCTGGCGCGTAGTGCCCGCTGTGGCCTGTTTTACTGATTGTATTAGTCAGACACCGTGTGAGGTCTGGTGGTGTTGGGGTTGTGCTAGTCGTGACCAGTAGCGACCACTGGCCTCAAGTCGGCAAATCTAACACATGCTAATATGCTGAGTGGCGTAATGAGCGGGCATCTGCTCTGCTTATGTAGTGACCGGAATGAACTGCTACACGCATGCAACGTACCCTTTAATTGGTGTAACTTTCATTTTGTCCACAGGTTTGTAGAAGGCCGCAACGGATTTCAAAATGGCACTTCTTTCCAAGTGATTGTAAGTAATGGTTACATAACAAAATGTGGAATGGCCCTTGACAAGCGTTGTTTTACGGAATTTGGAAAAACCAAATGCTTTGTGCTGTCATGTGTTGTTTGTCACCATGTTAAAAAGACGCTAACGACTAAACGGTGTCACTATGCCGAAGTAAGACCTAGGCGGATGGAAATTAGACGAACGGAAAATCAACGAATTGAAAATTAACCGAATGACCTGTGTCAAAGTGAGAACTTGAAAACGGTGTGTAGACGAACGTAAGTTTGTCGAATGGTTAGTTTGCCGAGTTTTTTAACGTGCATTGGACGATTGAAAATTCCCTGATGTGATAACGCCCGAGACCGTAAGAGGTGGTCCACGACCTGCTTCACGCTTTGATTGAAACGGGGTGGCATCGTTAGACGCAATTGTTATTGTTTAGGACAGGGGAAATCCGGTTTATTGGGACTTGGTAAGTTGTTGGTATAGCTGGGCGGGCTAATGGAACAATAGCTTGGACGAATTTGACCTGACATGTCCATTTGCAGATCACATCTGTCGATGCCCACTAATGTCCATCCGGTAAAGGTTTTTGAGGTTTTTAACGCCGTTTATCAATAAGCCACGATCACCATTTTTCAGTCACATCTATTTGATGCAGTCTGACGAGAACTTTCGAATTCCGGGAGCTAGCTAGCTAGTTTTCCGCGAAGGTGAAGAAAAAGTTGTAACTAAGCTACGTGTGCTGGTGAAGCCGCAGTTATCACTGATATAATGGTACAACATCGTGGAATATGACTTGATAGTTCGCTGACAACATTAGCGTCTTCGCTGAGGCCAATTTGCAGAATGAGGCTGGTTGTACCATCTGCGAGATCTATCAAACTTACAGAGGTGGTAATTTGTTCCGAGAGTACAGCTAGTGGCAGTCCTTGTACTGACAGTGCCCGGTTGTCTTTACCGTCTACACAATTGCACCCTCTATGGGAGAAAATCTCAGTGCTGCGCTGCTGTCAGCCACTGATCTAGCGATTCCGGCGTAGGAGCCGGTAATAGCTGCAGTTCGTGCAAACCACCTCACGTCATTAATGAGCGATGAGCCCTAAATTATGTGTGAAGTGAAGACGAAATCACGCTTTCGTTGTCGCCGTAATGTTGCTCATCTTTTGACACCACATATTGAATGTGTTGCAACATGCAATCTAAAGGAAAATAAATGTAATCGTTTATTTTGCATATCTCTGACAGCAGTTATCCTATTACCGTCTTTCGGTTGAAACTCGACGTATGTGGTGTTCTTAGCACAATGTTATGTGCCTCGTGTCAAGACCATGGCGGCTTGATTTTTGCTGACAGTTTTGCGAACATGCTTACAGATAACCGTCATCAGAAACGTCACCAGTGTAATTTTACGGCATCTAGGTGACCGCTCCATATAATGGAAAGTTCACCGTTCGAAAACGAAGGAAGCTGATGTGTCGTCGTTACGGAATAAGCGAGCGGCTTTGCCATGTCGTCGTTACGGGATAAGCGAGCGGCAGCTTTGTTCTTGCCATCTGCCATCTATCAGCTTTGTTCTTGCCATCTGCCAGATTTCACTATGCCATCCTGAGGCATTTTAACTGATTTTTCTTAAACGTGGCGTTCAGTGTGTCCTTCAATATCATGGTTTCGAGACAATTGAGAAAGTTTGTGCCCGCTGGTACAGCCCATCATGACTAACTAAGACAGAATAACGTTACTATTAAGGTTGTCTAATTTTTTGGCGTATCTGGCGTAGGCTGACTGTTCGGTAATGGTATGCTGGCGTAGGCCGGCTGTTCAGCTAACTCTTCGGTAATGGTACGCTGGCGTAGGCAAACTGTGCGGTAATGGTGCGCTGGCTGACTGACTGTTGGGTGATGGTAGACCCGCTCACGGCGCGCCCGTCCCCAGGTCACCAAGCGGTGCCGCGTGCTGCGCTGTGACCTGGCGTCATGCGAGGTGCAGTCGGAGCGCGTGCGCGGCCGGGACGCACTGCTCCAGTTCGTGATGGAGCGGCTCTGGGCCGTCACCTCGTACACGGAGGTGTCGGCCGCCGACACCATCCGGCTGACCGTGGGAATCGGTGAGTGGGGGGGGGGGGGGGGAGGGGGACGGGCGCCCCGGCCGCCGGCTGACCCCGGTGGCGGTCAGTGGCGCTTCAGGGGTCACCGGGCCGTGGTGCCCCACCTGGCGGCCACCCCTGCCGCTCTCAACGGCCGCTGCCTGTGCGGCAAACATGGGAAACTGAAGGAGTTTGATTTGGAATGGAAGAGCCGATTGGACACCGATGAATTGGTAGGGTGTATATAAAAAAAAACCAGTTTTGACATGGTCGCTTATGGTTTAGAGCCCCATGCACCACATAGCCAAAAGCTCTGTTCGAGCTGTCTGTTAACGATGGCGGGCCTTGGGGGGGGGGGGGGGGAGGGAGTAAGAAGAGGTAACTTGTTTCCACTTCGCTTCTTTCCATACGATGCTGTAGGGTCAATGATGCATATTTCCAGAAGTGGGGAGTGGCTGCTCCTCTGCCCCCCCCCCCCCCCCACGTCGCGATCCCTGCTGTACTTGGACTCGGCACAACGTGCAAGGCCATAAGCGCGGTAACACAACCCGGTCTGACCCGCGACATGATCGGATACAGGCTAACAAGAGCAGGAGCCGACCGTACTAGCTGGATGAGGACAGAGCGGCGTGAGACGGACGGAAGGACAGAAGCAGGGGCAGGAGCAGGGACTGGAACAGGGATAACAAAAAACCGGTGACGAGGATAGGAGCAGAAGCAGGGTCAGGGAGAGGAACAAAAACGAGAGCAGGAAGAGGGATAGGGATAAGGACAGGGACGGTTTTGTGTGCGGACACGGACTTGGACGAGGACGAGGACGAGGATAAGGACAAGGACGGAGGAAAATAGAGATGAGAACGGGCAGCGCCCCGGCGACGGCTACAAGGACAGGGACAGGGATAGGAATAGGGATAGGGATAGGGATAGGGATAGGGATAGGGACAAGGATAGGGATACGGACAGAGAGGGATATCGATAGAGATAGGGATAGGGGCAGGAACAGGAACAGGAACAGGAACAGGAACAGGAACAGGGACAGGAACAGGAACAGGAACTGTAACAGGAACAGGGCCAAGACCAGGACCAGGACCAGGACCAGGACCAGGACCAGGACCAGGACCAGGACAGGACAGAACAGGAGCCACGCTATCGAACCAAGAAAGACGGGACATCCCGCCGGACGGAATACAGACAGGAAACATGTACTTCTCTAAAAAGAACGGAGCGAACCGGACCTGACCTCGAACCGAACCCGAGCCCGAGCCCGAGCCCGAGCCCGAGCCCGAGCCCAAGCCCGAGCCCGAGCCCGAGCCCGAGCCCGAGCCCGAGCCCGTGCCCGAGGCCGAGCCCGAGCCCGAGCCCGAGCCCGAGCCCGAGCCCGAGCCCGAGCCCGAACCCGAACCCGAGCCCGAGGCCGAGGCCGAGGCCGAGGCCGAGCCCGAGCCCGAGCCAGACAGTTTAATTGATTATTTATGTCGTCGTGCCAGAATATCGCCTCGTGTGACATTGCACACGCGGTGGATTGAGCGGAAATATCCCGGATCAAGTCTGCGTTGCCGTTGGCACTTGACACGCAAGCCTCTGAATTGTGGCTATCTTCCTGACGAGCAAGTTATATGTGACGTTACTCTGCGAGATTTGCTCACCGAGGACTCCAGAGCGATGTGTCAAATATTTCAAGTGCTGTATAGACGCACTGTCCTCACAGCCATTTGCAAAGTGTCAGTTTGTTTGAAGCGTTTGCTTCTTGGAACTAGCGGTGGGCGGAGGGCGGTCTGCACTGCGTCCGACGCCGTTCGGTCCTTCTGCCTTGCGGGAGCGTGGCGCCTAGCTGAGGCTATTGACTGGTTATGACTGTGCACCGGCCTCATCGCTGCGCGCCGCGTGGGCCATTGGAAATGTGCTGTGGCCTTGCCACCGCTGGTCATGCCGGTCAGTGCTTTTGGCTCGCTACTGCGCGTCATGTCGCCACTGCTCGTGGGCTCGTGACTGTTGCCGGGGCACGGCCGTCTGGTGACAGAATGTATTATGCCTTGACGGGCAGCCATTGGACCCTGTCGAGAACCGCTCATGCGCATCCGGGTATATTAATTCAGATTCAGACCACTAGCATGATGCGAGCTGGTTTAGCCACAGGGGTGTGTGCTGGGACCATATTCACTCGTTGTGTTCGTGGCTTGCACACTTCGACAGGGTGGTGCGTAGTTCCAGCCGAGAGCTGGTAACGCGACCTCAAGGCCATGGCTTTGGCCTTGCTTTCGGCTCAACTTGTTCTAACCTTAACTCACGACAGTAAGCTGAGTGGGTGCAACTTTACCTACCACTGCAGTTCTGGTATTGGCATGTTTTACGCTCGGTTTGGAGTGGTCAGGGGATCTTTTTTGTCCGCCCGTCGTGGAAGCAGCGGGTGTGATTTGCGTTCCGAATGGCGGTGGAAGTCTAGGTTTTTGATGGAGTGCCCAGAGATATATATCAAGTAAACACTCGCTCATTCCCTTCCCAGAGCAATTTGAATATATGACCTGCCACCAGTACGTGGCCGAGCCTGCGAGGCTGAGTGCGCTAGCTAGGTACTCCGGCAGGCGCGCAGCCGCCGGACAGCGCAGCTGGCGCCGAGCCAGCCGCCCGCAGCGGCCGCCCCACTATTGATTGTTTATCGTGTGCGCGCGGCTGCCATGGGCGTCCCGCGCCACGGTGGTCCGCCCCGCGGCACTGAGCAAACTCCCACCGCGGTCGAGTTCACCGTTTTTGTCGCATGGCGCCGGATCGGCCCTGGAGGCCAGCGTCTCTTTGACTGCTGCCGAAACTATGAAATTCCTGTTCCAGAGTTTACAATATAGCATATTGATTAGAACTGGGACGATTACTAAGCATCGTGTTCCATGCGTCTGCGTTCGGTGCCGTGGCAAGGATTTCCCCTAGGAGTAAGCTAAAGTGGGTCATAGCGGGGTTTTTCAGTCAAGAGGCCCTCGCCATAGGGGCTCTGTCTCTGAATTCGGATGGTCTTTGGCCTCAGGGTCCCGCCACCTTCAGGAAGGGGGGGGGGGTGACATGTCACCAAAAGCTCTCCCTGTATTACGCCACCGTCTGCGTTCACTAGTGGTCATGTGTCCAGCGTCCGAGCTCGCAGCCGAAGTTCGGTGTTTTATCAAGAGGCCTCTTAGCTTCGAGCGCTGCCAGCTGCTCATGGTCTCAGATGTCGTCGGGGCTGAGGCGAGCACCCCCATAACAAGGAAAACGTTGAGCGCACCAACACCGCACACATGTGCGAACCTGCACCGCCAGCGCCAGCGCCGCTCAGTGACGAGGCGCGGCACCACACACTGACACACGAGACCCGCGTCGCCGGCACATGTGGCCAGTGACGCAGCCGGCCCGATCAACCCCCCCCCCCCCTCCGACAAGATCACGATCAGGCCGTCTGGCGTTTTGCGGCCGCAGGGGGGTCGCCGGGCGAATATCGACGTAATAACATGCAAGGTTTGTCGTTGTCACGCCCTATTGGCCTATTGGTTCACACGCTTCTTGCAAGTTCTGTGTTAACGTTGGAGCGGAATCGTGCCATGTGGTGGGTGAGACACATTTGGTCGGTGATGCCTCGAAGTTCTTCTGAAACGAGAAACGGCAGACGCTTTTCGGCTCCCTACTCCCCGTGGATGATCTGTGCTAATATACGCTCTTAAATTACCACGATGAAGGTAATACTTTTCATTTGTTTGGCTTCTCTCATCATATGCGTGATGTAGTGTTACCAAAAACCCAATTGGTCAAATCGATTACATGACACGAGAGGTTGAAACATCATGTGGGAAAACATACAAAGATGAGGTCATCATAATTTGATTCAAGGAAACGTCGCACTGTTGCTGAGATTTCCCCCCTATGGCACGGTGACGTCTCCAACAGCACTCCACTGTGACAAGCATTATTTACTTGAATGCTCAGATCGTTCCAAGTGTTTACAAAGCGTACGCATACCAGTAACGTGGTCTCGTGACGGAAACGTTTCCAATCTTCCGCCAATGCATTGTTCGGTTAACGCTTACTCTGCTCGCTGCTCACAATCATAAACGCTCCTTACTACGGACGTCATTGATAGACAACCCATATGCCAATGTAAAGCATACCCACCTCTGCCATCATAGCGGTTGGACGCAACAAAGAGGAAGGCGGCCCCCTTCCCTTAGGCCTGCGTTTTTTGTGTCATTGATGACTCCCGTCAGGATGTTCAAAATTAGTGTGATGACCTCTCACCGAGCCGCGTTCACTCCCCTTTGGAAATTGTGGAGACCAGGTTCGCCTGACATTATGTCGAGCTACGTCCATGAGACTGAAGGGACAAAGTAGTATTGGGGCTGGGATCGTATCTAAGTTTGGGGGAAGAGTGGACCTAAAACTGGTAATGTTACATGGGAAGATGCGAAAAATGTGCATCCTGCAAACAATAAAATGAGGGGCGAAAGCCCACTTTCAAAATAAGGGGCATGTTAGTTGGGAATAGCTGGAGTCCAAGTTGGGGGGGGGGGGGGGCTGAACCTTCGCGCTTGAAATTACACCTCTGCTACCAGTGATTGCAATCGAGACAAACATGGAAAGAATGGGGCTGAGGGGATGAGGGAAATGGGGAGGGAAATAGTTAATGGGGCTGAGGGGATGAGGGAAATGGGGAGGGAAATAGTTGCGAATTGTGAATGTAATACTAATTGGTGAACGCGTAACGCATTGTTCGGAGCAGGGCATGTCGATTAAGGTTGAGAGGTTGCTTATTGGGGTTTATATGCGTAGTGATGCCAGCATGTCTACAACATCAAATGTAAGACCCTGTAGGACGGGGATGGGAAGCTGAAATGTACATAGCAATATGGTGGCCGTAAATCATAAAGCGGTTCTTGGATTTATTTTCCGGATGTAATCCTGAATTCATTCGGTCTGCAAATCCTCTCACGACTTCCGCGAATGTGAATTTGATATCATTCAAACCTGAATTTCATAACGATCATGATCGCATGTGACTTAGGCCGTGATTCTGCCCATCTCATGAACAAAACTGTGTTCAAAATAACGGGTGCGAATTAATTAAGTGCGTTTGGAACTTAGTCGTACTTGCAATATCAAATGAAGATATATATATATATATATATATATATATATGTATAAACATATATACATATATACATATATATATATATATATATATATATATAGAATATATATATATATATATATATATATATATTATAAACAGTGGTGGATTCAGGATGTCATCAAGGTGGGCACACAACATTGCGAGACCCTCTAGAGTTTGGGGCCTCAAAGAAAAAATCCTCGGGAATTCATCTTACTGTGCGCATCCCTGGAAAACCATGCGTGCTACTTTGGAGCTTGTTCATTTTCCCCAGGTCATGGTGAATCTTGCGTTTTTGAGGCAAGCATATCGGAAAAAACGTGGCAAGATCAACTTGAGTTGGCTGCTGAATGCCGTCAAAATGAAACACGAACTTGATTCGCAGCTTATTTACGGCTAGCCGGCTCATCGATGTGATCAGCTGATGGCCGCTGACTAACGCAGGGTATTTGCTTTGGCTGTTACGAAGAATACGGTACCCCAGTATTCAAACGTAATAAGAACGTGATGCACAGGCATATTAAGTGTCACAAATTGAATGACCGAAGGAAATGAGATACGGCGTCGGCGGTGCGTTAAACTATGCACGACATTTCCACGTAAAAAACAAACATCCGTACATATCCGACTGTTGCTGTAAGGCTAAGGCGCTAAGAGAAATCGTCACCCTGCAGTAGTCTCGGGCTTGTATACATGTAGTAATTTAGCCAGGCCCGTAAAGACGAGCAGGCGACGCGCCCTGGCGCTCGCAAGTACACGTGGGACTTTCGGCAACAGAAAATGCTCCTGGCTTCATCGGAAGAGCTCACAGCCGATGTTGAGGGCCCCGGATTGATCAGAGGTGCTCGGCCGATGATTCAGGTCCGCGTTAGCAGCGTGGGCTCTCCGATAATATGGGAAAACCCAAGGCCAGTAGCGACGGAACCTGAGCGACCGAGGGTGCCGCGGCAGGCCAACAAAAACGCTCCTGTCAACAGTGTAGAGTCCTCAGAACAAGCGAAGCGAGCCCAAGACTAACGTCGTGGGCTCCTGTATGCTCGGGAGTCCCTGGCAGGCTGGAATATAGGACCCGGCCAGAGCGCAGTGCCTTCTGACCAGAGGGATGCTACCCGAGACCCTTGTGCGGGAACGAATGCCCCTGCGCGATCAAGAGCGGCCATACAGTTTCACAAAAGGGTCCCGATAGGAGCGGCGGGTCCTCCGCAAATGAGAGGAAAGGTAGCTAGCCCCAGACCAATGCAGGAGGCCCTAGAGCATCAAGTGCCGCGGTGCGTTACCTTATATGAGTCCCAGTAACAGCACAAGGCCCTTGGAGCAAGTGGAAAGAATCCGAGACCAATATGAAGGAACCTCTGAGCAACCGAGTGTACCCCGCCAAACGGGGCCCCCGCAAAAGCGTATAGAGCCTTTCAGGCGAATAGGAAGAATCCGTGGAGGATCCCTAATCGATCAAGAGTGTCGGGGCATGTTAGGAGGTACTGATTTTATTACACAACTTACGCATTTTGTACACCCAGGCGAGTCCGCGTATTTTTGTGTATTCAGACTGGTTTGTCCCGGCTGCCTGAATGTAATCTGTTCTGCTGTGCCGTTTACATTCCTGCCGTGACAAGTTTGCAGTAGGTATCTGCGTTCACAGAAGCTCGCCGCAACCATGTACATATCGACTTTCGTCTGGTGACGGATAGAACCTGACGGTTACCTGGTGTATCAAGACGGTTTCTGTAACCATTGGGGACTGACTGTACCTGACGGTTACCTGGCGTATTGGGACGGTTTCTGTGACGTCTAATGGCTGATGAAGGACCTGACTGTTACATGGTGTACCGGGACGGTTTCTGCGACGTCTGATGACTGACAAAGGACCTGGCGGTTAACTGGCGTATCGGGACGGTTTCTGTGACGTCTAATAACTGATGTAGGACCTGGCGGTTGCCTGGCGTATCGGGACGGTTTCTGTGACGTCTAATGACTGACAGAGGACCTGGCGGTTTCTGCGACGTTTGATGACTGATAACCGACCTGGCGGTGACCTGGCGTATCGGGACGGTTTCTGTGACGTCTAGTGACTGATGAAGGACCTGACTGTTACATGGCGTATCGAGACGGTTTCTGTGACGTCTAATGACTGATATAGGACCTGGCGGTTACTTGGCGTATCGGGACGGTTTCTGTGATATCTAATGACTGGTGAAGGACCTAGCGGTTACCTGGCGTATCGGGACGGTTTCTGTGACGTCTAATGACTGATATAGGACCTGGCGATTACCTGGCGCATCGGGACGGCTTCTGTGACGTCTGCCACGATAAGCATAACAGTGCGGGTCTGCCACAGACGTGTAGTGGCACTCTGGGGCCGGGCCGACGGCTGGCCGTGACCTGCGCCGCCGAGCTGACCCGGGCTGTGCCCTGTCCCCAGACCTGAGCGCGCCGGACACATGTGACACTACGACCAGCACGCTGCGAGCAAACGCGGGCCTGGTGCCCCGCCGTGCCCGGGCCGTGACGCTCGACGGTTGCTACCACCGTCATCTGGCCCGGCTCGGGCAAAGGTCAGCCTCGACGTCTGTTGTCCTGCACTCGGCGGGGGTCGACACTCTGGGCCCCTGCGAGACTCAGCAGAGACTAGCGTTTCGTGTTGCTGCCGCAATCGGCAGAGGTTAACACTGACTAGCCTTACCAGACTGAGGAGAGGTCAACACGAGTCCACACTTAACGGTTCATGGCTAGTGTTGACCCCTGTCAGACTGAGCAGACGTCAATACTATTTAGCCCTGCCAGACTTAGCAGAGGTCAACACTCGGGGCCCCTGCCGATAGAGATTCGGTAGAGGTCAACCTTTTATACCTTCGCCGGACATGACAGAGGTCAACATTGTGCAGTATGTTTATTATGGTTCACCTGTCTGGCTCGGTAGGGTATATATTAACACTGGACACCTCGCTGGACTTGGCGGAGGTCAGTAGTCGGTGCCCCTGCCTGACTCAGCAGAGGTGATCGCCGCCAGGCTGAACAGGCGTAGTGCTTATTATATACAATGGCTGGGTTGAAGGAAGGAGGAAGGGGAGCTACGTGCTTGAAAGTGGACGGTGTTAGGCGGTTTTAACCAACCCGAGCCACTATAATTAGCTCGACATATCAGTCAGCTCGTGGTGCATCCGATTGTAGAGGTATGTCAGAGCGGGACGGTGTGACGTGTCTGATCCTGCCTGGTCTTTAAGGCGCGATGATGTACTTGAGGAAGCTGGTTTTGACTGCATGCTGCACCACAGCCGCGACAACACAGTCAGGGGCTGGCCCAAAGTAGGACAATATTAAAGTCCGCTTAACTTAACGGTTCATAGAGTGTACTGTAATGTGTCAAACTTGTCGCGAGCAACGGCTCCCGCGGGGAGCGCATGCTGATAGTCGCGGCGGTATGTGTCACGCGGCATGTCTTATCTCTGGGATGCCAGATTATCTCGGTTGTGGCAACCGCGCTGAGCAGATCAGCCCGTCCGCTTGTGTCCTCAACATACTGACCGATGTCGGGTAGGTTGAGGAATAGGTTGAGAGGTACATATGAGAGTCGCATGAACGATTTCGCTGGAACGGGGGGGGGGGGGGGGGCGCAACTGCAGTTTGCATGATTAAAGCAAACACGTGCGCTAAAAGTAAATGTCACACACACACTTACCGGGATCAGGCACAGCGATTGTAGTGATGGAGGTCTGAAAGGCTGTAGTGCAGTTATCAGTTCACATGACTATGTCTCCCAAATGATAAGTTTTGGCTGGCATAAGCCATGGAAGGGGTGGTGGGATCAAGTATGTGCGGTTTGTACCCCCACGCGTCATGGTTGGCTCCCACGCACGCGGCGTCTCCATGGACAGATCGAAAAGCCAGTTCACACCAAACCCCATCATGATGCACGCGCCAGAGCGATATCAGTATATGACAAGCTGAACGCCCATGAAGACAGGAATGCTCCATACTGTGCTAACCACAAAGCGAAAGCCTCCTTATTAACGCTTGCATGACCTAACCGTTTTTCTCGTTTTCTCGTTTTCTCGTTTTGCGGTAGATCGTTCACGACGGTCAAGGCACAACGGGGAAACAGCTTGGTTTGTAATGTAAATAAACGTGTCTGTGGCCTATATTTGTAGTTGTTCGCCATGCTGTAGCGGCGCCCTATGGCCTAAACACGCGGTGCCGCGTTCAGGCCACAACGCCGAGACGCGGCGGCTGCAGTGTGACAATTGTTGCAACATCGTATTGTTCGCTTGGAATTTCGAGATACACCAGCGTTGTTCAGGATTTGCAATGTCGAAAGCTGCTGTCAAACTTCGGTTTTCACCTCGTAAAAAGTTGTCCAGTTTAAAACTGGGTTTCACCTTGTACTGGGAATGGTGTTAAAACCTTTGAATCGAATCTCTCTGCCCCGCGGTCAACGCCAAAAGTTGTGCTGTGGTGGTGACGCGATGCCTGTTTTTGTCGCCGGGAGGCGGGTATTACCTATGCAGTTGAAGCGTGACCGTAGACAGACCCATCGTCTGGTTTAAGAGAACAAACTTGGCTTCGCAGCGACAGCCTATGGTGAAATTACAGAAATCAGGTTACTTTCGCGGTCTTGGGGGACCGCGACACCCCCCCCCCCCCTCCAAAACCGCCAGTGAGGCGCGGGGTGTCCTGGCTCATGGCTGGCTGGCTGACTGGCTGGCTGGCGTGGTGTGATGCCGCTCAAATGGCCGGATCGGGCCACTCTCAATGGCGCGGGGTGCCCTGGCCCATGGCTGGCCGGCCGGCTGGCTGGCATGGTGTGTTGCCGCTCAGATGGCCGGGCTGGGCCGCTCTCAATGGCGCGGGCGGCCACCTGGGCGCGGTGCGGCCGATCTGCCGATGGCGTCGACCGGCGACCTGCTATATTTAGCAACGCTCGGCGCGGTGCCGGCGGCCGACAACGGCGCCGAATGGCGTCCGTCCGCTGCGGGCGCGTCCGGGCCGGGCGGTGGCCGGTAGACCGCTTCCGCTGCTGCCACCGGCGAGGGGCGTCCGTTCGCTGCGGGCGCATTTGGGCCGGGGCGGCGGCCGGCAGACCGCCTCCGGTGCCGCGCCGGGTGGCATCCGTCCGCTGCAGGCGCGTCCGGGCCGGGGTGGCAGACCGCCTCCGCTGCTGCCGCCGGCGAGCCGAGACGATGCCTCCAACGTACCGTGGAGGGGGCGCAGACAGCTGAGGTCAAAACAGTGCCGGGACAGCTGATGTTTGGTCCTCCATTCCGGAGATGCTCAGAAGCAGCCATGGCCCAACTGCAAACAAAACGTCAGCTGACCTGTCACGTGACGCAACTGCCGCAACGTCAGACTCATTTTTGCACGAGGATAAAGTCAAACTTCATTCGGTATTGATACATTTAACAACTGAAACTTTCTCAACGTAGGGCTTCCGCTGGAGGCTACTTATTTCCAAAATGGTTACCCGAGGAACGTCGGGTAGCCAAAGGCGAATGTAACCAAAGCGTCAGCTGTCAAGGTCAGGTAGTAGAGAGCTGTCACAGTGATACAATTCATACCTAATACAGCTTATTGCGCCTTAATATGTGCAGTAAATTTGCTAATCAAACTTTCTTGAATTAATCTGTGCCCGGCCAGAGGTCTGAGGCAACCGCGCTCGGCGGAAAAGGTTGACCCCCCCTCCCGGATCTCCAACTTCCAGATGGCAGGCGAGAAAAACAAAGGTACCGTTTCGAATGTCTTGTCAAATCATGAAGAGTGCACGCCGAATCTTCGTCATTGGTCAAATGTGATGCAACCAGAGGTGACGAATGGAAACAACGGTCGTTCTGATAGCTATGATTAAACATATGTTGATATGTTAATGCATCAAGGCGGATGGTAAGAGCACAGCAGTGTGTGTTAAGACTGTGGGCAGCCCATTCCGACCATATGTGTTCGCCCACAGTAATCAGATCAGATGAGGTCACCGTTCAAAATTGGTATTCCAGTAGCCTACAAGAACAAGACTTTGTTTTCTTTCAATGTTCTTCTGACCAAGTTTATTTTTTAGGTACAGCTGTGGAAGAAAAGCATGCTAGGCACAGCAAGACCATTTTAGGGTGATCTAGAGATTAGCGGATGTGAACTTGGTCAAATTCATGAACAATCCGGAGGAAAAAAGTAAGTGCTTACCGGGCCTAAGTGACCAGTGCAATACTTGTGTGTGGTCAGAAATAGTGTATTGTACATCTACAGGTACTCAAGATCGCATACCTCTGGTATACATTATGCATGGCCCCTTCGATCAGCTTTACAAACACGATAAAGATGTGGTTACACGCATCGCACTCGTTCATCTAACGTCTCCGCTTCTGACAACATTGGCCATTGTGCTGGGAAGACATCACGACCACACATGTCTTCACGTGACCTATTCAGACCTCATTATGCATGCGAATGATATCGCAACATGTTTCAGTGGAATACTCAAATTCTGCACACTAAATTGCCTCCTGAAACTGCCTTTTTTAACTAAGCATGTGTTTTCCAGCAGGCACCGATAGAGGTAAGTTATGGCTAGGGCCAGTGTGATGTGCTTCGGTTATGGTTAAATTATGGTTACGCGTACAAGTTAGTAATCTCTTCTTCACGTACAAACACCATAGCTACACAAAAATACGTCCCAATTTGCGCTGGCTACGGAAAATAGCAAACATTGACCTCACCTCAGGTCACCGACCTCGCCTGTTGCAAACAAATATGAATGTTGCGCATTAAAGGTATGCTCTTTTACCGTAGCAAGTTTGAACAATGACAAATAACGCACAAGAAATTATGCATGGTCAGATTTTTCAGTAGTTGACCTCATTGACCTAGCCTAGGTCACTGCTCTTGGCAGATCGAAGCTATAAATTAACATATGGAGTTGGTGGAGGAACAGGTGCTGAACATTTGTTGTCGCTGCAAACGTACGGCTGTGAGCGGGGGAAGTCGACTTCCTCCGCTCCAACGGGCGCTGGTCAATCTATTTTCTGTAAGCTAGTTAGTCCCAGAATGGTTAATGAAAAAGGTCAGCTGGCCAACGTCGTTCCATAGCGTCAGTGTTGTAGCTTTGGCCCGGTTTTGTGAAGTGTGTCTGTAACATGTGTATTTACGTTGGTGGCCGTGCTGCCGACGTGGTGCGGGGGCAGCGGCCATGTTTGGACGAGCGCCACGTGTCTTGGGGCGGCCGCGCCTCGCCGGCGCAACCGGGCCTGACTTGCGCCCGGTGACCTTCGGCAGGCACGGAGACGTTGCGCCGCAGCCAGGGGCTTCGGGAGCAGCCAGTAGCTGCGTCACCACTACATGAAGTGGGCGAGCTGAATAGTTAAAATGATTTCACCTACCCCAAAGATATGCCGATAAACAAGTTTCTCACTAGATTCGTCCCACTTCTTTCCAAAGTGGGAGGGGAGGGGGGACGATTGAAGTCCAAGTTGGAGCGGGGGGGGGGGGGGGGCTAAAGCCCTCCTCAAATTAAACAACGCTGTTCAAACGGCCAGCCGACACCGGTCAGATGCGAACGGCGACGAATGGGGCGGGGGAGGGGGATGCCGCTGGTGACGACAGCGCCGAGCAATGACATCTGGCAGGATTGTCAGTGCATTATGGCACAAAACCCCGGCAAAGCCGTGTTGATCAGGCTTAGGAAGCAGAAGAGCACCTATCGGAAAGCACACTAAGATAGTTGTTGATTTGGAACCAAGGGAGCGTCATTGACGAATGACATTTTACGCTGAGTATTGTGGTGAGCAGTGTGCCGACTTACGACGTGAACCGGCGTGGACCAGAGCAGTGACGGATGTCAGATACAGTGTTGGTGGGCTGAGGAGGCGCGGCTCCCAAGTACATGGCGGCCACAGTCCCTCATTACGTTGCCTCTAATGTGCCGGCACGCCTTTCAAAGATCACGGCCGACAACTGCCAGCTGCGCAGGCCGGCGCCGATGCTCCGTCACCAACCGGCCACCGTCCCATGACGCATCACGATAGTGTCAGCTGCGCAGGCCGGTGCCGGTGCTCCGTCACCAACCGACCACCGTCCCATGACGCATCACGATAGTGTCAGCTGCGCAGGCCGGTGCCGATGCTCCGTCACCAACCGGCCACCGTCCCATGACGCATCACGATAGTGTCAGCTGCGCAGGCCGGCGCCGATGCTTCGTCACCAACCGGCCACCGTCCCATGACGCATCACGATAGCGCCAGCTGCGCAGGCCGGTGCCGATGCTCCGTCACCAACCGGCCACCGTCCCATGACGCATCATGATAGCGGGCGAGGCAGGAAGCACTGGCGCCGGCTATTTTGGCCTCGCATATGTGGTGTATGGGCTTATGTGACACATGGGCTCCACAGGAAGAAAAGCTCGCAAAGTTATTGGCAAAGCCGGCTTCCATTGTTTGATTGATCATAAACATCGCAAATTGCTGCGTAAGAGATGTCGACGACTAGCGTCGAGGTCCATGTGGTGCAAGACATTTTAAGCGTCCTTGTCATCCTATCATACGCGCAACGCTTAGATATAATACCCAGCAGAGGTTAGCTCAGTATCTTTTCGAAATCGTTTTGTAACCCGAGACCGTATTGCAAATTAGTTTTTTACGACACATTTCAACGCATTTAATAGCCATGACCTACCTAGAACTATGTTCAATCTATATAGCCGTCAAAATTTTGTTTAAACTTTTGCATGATAACACGTAGATCCCATAACGCTCTGTAAGTTGTATTTTGCTTTGATTTACCCATTAGAAACATGGCCTGGCTACCTGTCGACAAACTTGACAAAGGAATACAAACCATTAAGCCCACCAATCACTTTCCGTCATGGTGGACACCGGACTGTGTGAACTCGTGTATCTATCGCACCCTGCGGGATACACACATTGCACACAGCACTCCGACATCGGCATGCGTTAGATAGACGCACGGTAACAGGTGACGGCGGCGCGTGTTACCCCGGGGTTGATAGACGCACGGTAACAGGTGACGGCGGCGCGTGTTACCCCGGGGTTGATGGACTCACGGTAACAGGTGACGGCGGCGCGTGTTACCCCGGAGTTGATGGACGCACGGTAACAGGTGACGGCGGCGCGTGTTACCCCGGAGTTGATGGACGCACGGTAACAGGTGACGGCGGCGCGTGTTATCCCGGAGCTCTGGTTCCGTGCCACTGGCGGGCGGAGCAGCGAATGTGGTCACTGCCAGAGTTGGTACAAATAACCTGCACATCTTGGTCAACCGTAGGCGCTAGCACGCTTTACCCTGGCATCCTTGCTGTCCTGTCGTGCCAGTGTTCCGGTTCGTTGGCGTATTGGCGGATGCGCGAACAGTCTAAACGTGTCGGCCACATAGAGTCATGCGCCCGACGCCGTGGACTGGTCCGCCTGCCGTGTGACGCAACGGCCGCTTCAGAGGTTAGTGCGGGTGCACGTGGGTCCCTGTTTGACTGCTACGTTTGCTGTTGCAGGGACGTGTACGTTGTGGAAGTGGTGGAGGAGAGCAGCGACTTCCGCAACAGCAAGATCACCATCAGCCTTTTACCATACGTTAACAGGTGGGATAGCGGGCATTAGAAGCGCTCATGTATGATTTTGCATCCGCAAATATTTTGAACCACACGATCCGTTTGTATTGGCTTGCATCACCTACACACGTAAAATTCTTTGGAGTGTACTGAGATTGGTTGAGCGCTGCTGCCGGGTCTTTTTTATGTGCATTTCATGGCAGGTTTACAATGACGGTGTAATGCTTTAAGACGAACAAAGGGACACGGTGTTTGGTGTCGTGAACTCCCGACGAAAATAATCGCTGCTCAGGTATATATATATATATATATATATATATATATATATATATATATATCGTGCTAAATATTTCCCGCGGATTGAATTTGCATTTCTTGTGTTTCGAATAGTATTTCTAAATCACTTTTAGAATGGCGACACCTCCAGTGATGAATAAGCACGGTTGCAGGACGGTTGTTCAGTTTTAAAAGGCGATTGAATAAAAATACGGCATGTTCCGCAAGACGATTGTTTCCTTGGTGTCCCTCTGAAAATTAATTTCCGGTTTGATCACGAGGTGTAAAAAAGGCATAGCAGTGGCACGAAAGTTGATAAATGGTCGCCTTTGAGTGGAAATGTTTGCATGAAGGTAATATCAACACCCTCCAGAGGTAAATGCGCAAATTATCGGACAATCATGAGCGTGTGCAGCTCCTAAGTTCTCCGTGACACCGCAGTATGAGCGTGTGCAGCTCCTAGGTTCCCCGTGACCCAGCAGCGTGTCTCGGAACTGGTCACGCCCCTGACTCCTTTGACATTTCCAGCGGGTGGGTGACCAGCTGTAGTGGCTGGGTGACCGGCTCTAGTGGGTGGGTGACCGGCTTTAGTGGGTGGGTGACTGGCTCTAGTGGGTGGGTGACCGGCTCTAGTGGGTGGGTGACTGGCTCTAGTGGGTAGCTGACCGGCTCTAGTGGGTGGGTGACCGGACCGGCCTCAGTGGGTGGGTGACCGGCCTAAGTGTGTGGGTGATTGACTTCACACAGAATGGTTAGGGTTTGGAACCTCGTGTCCCCTGTGAACTTGTGGCATCCATTTTAAGACACGTTTGTCTCAATGTACGAATTTCATCCGTTCCTTTGGCACGGCCATATATGGTCATGTAAGCTATCTTCCATCACCTAACATCATTTACCGTATGTATTTCAACGTGATGTGTTGTTGGCGCTTATGCTGTGAAGACGATTGTGCAAAAAGCTCTCTTCGCGTGGACAGCTTGTAACTGAAGATGCACGCCCATTACCCACGTACATGGGTGGGCTGCCGGTCGTCTGCACTGACCGCGCCGCTCGTGCCTGCCGAGGCGGCCGCAGCTGCGGCGCGGCTGCACGCCGCCGCGCTGGTCCGTTGTCTGATTGATTGTTGTGTCCTTTTCAGGAGGTTGGCGTCCGGTAACCTGACCTTGGTAAGCGGCTGCTTGATAAAATGGTTGACTGTGGTAATTTAAGAAACCGCTGGCGATTTTCCGGTATGTTTTGTAATGTGTGACGTTACACGTAGTCCCACACTGTCGAATATCTGTGTCTAATGTCTGTATGTGTCCAATGCAAAGTTCCGAAACAAGGAATTGCTAGACTTTATGTAAACCTGTGTAACATGTTCCGATTGTATGCTTTCGGTGGGCCAGCACAAGTTCTTTTGAAATCTCAAGGCGCTCTTTGCCTGGTCTATTCGAACTAATTGGATAATGTCACCGGCCAGTTTCTGTCGATTTCTTACATCAGTTCGTAATTGCACACAATATCGACGTGCCATACATCGTCCCTCGTTGCGTTGTTGGGGCAAAACAACGTATGTCACTTTGCCTACAGTGGAACTACGCGATTTTCCTTACTAGTAGTTCGCTTGGGACGATTCAGTGTTTGGCCTTCATCATCTGTTGAACTTACCAGCGGACCACACTGAAATTGTGGTTGACCCGTCTCAAATGTGCGTGAAAGCCAGGTCCAATACGCTCACTGGTCCTGTACTTTGACTGGACTTCAGCGTAACCTTATATTAACCTTGAACCTTTGTGAAAAAGATATTGGTTGTCACTGACGCGAAATGATACACGGTTTCGCATGGTGCAGGTTTTAAACATCATGAAATGCGTGAGGGATATGTGATAGGGCATCTAATTCATCAAGAGAGTGTTGGTGATTTTTGAGGTATTTGCGTGGTGCTTCCCTGCAAGGTCTGCAACACCTAAACACATTGTATAGGTGTTTCCCTAAAGGAACATTATGGTGTCCGTATGGCCAGGTATAATATGTTTTCTTGTATAGCTTTCGCAATCGCCCCGACCACTGGTGCAAAAAAGGGCAGCTGTATGTATTGTTCAGAATCACAAAGGCTACCAAGCGTCGCCCCCGTTTGCTTTCTTTTTTAGTCTCGAGATAGCAGATAGGTGACATCCCCGTCTCCAGCCAGGCCTAAGCTAGCTGCAAGCCCCGCCAGTCCGAGGTGGCAGGTGGCTGGCATCCCCGTGCCCAGCCAGGCCTAAGCTAGTTCAAAGCTCCACCAGTCTGGGGTGGCAGGTGGCTGACATCCCCATCTCCAGCCAGTCCTAAGCTAGCTCGAAGCCCCAGCGGTCAGAAGGTCAAACATAACTTTTACTTCGGAAAACGCTGATTTGCTTGACGGTAGCTGTAGGCACCTCGTGTTTGGAGGAGTTTCAATAACCGTGGTGAGAAGGTCGAACATAAATATGAAGACGGACATCTGCAATTCGAAACCAGATTAAGTGGAGACATGTGCGATTTTTAGTGATTTACGACCATTGAATGAAGAGTTCTAGGCCCAAGGAGGAAAGCAATGAGCTCGGGCACGTTGAAGTTATTTCAACTCTCGTAACTATCAGCCCTACAGGAGATATCAGTGCCCAATTGTGTTAGTTAGGAACACAACACGAAAATGATAATAAATTCTGAAGGAAGTTTGATTATGTATATATATATATATATATATATATATATATATATATATATATATATATATATATATATTCATATACATATCCGTACCTTCAGGAGCAAGACTTCTTCTAAACATGCTTCATTAAAGACTGGGAGCTCTGGGCTTTAGCAAGCTTTCTGTTGATTCTTTCTATGTTTCTAATCAGCTTTTTTGTGTCGGGTTGAAGACCAAAGATTAAATGAAGTCACCACGATTACTCATGTTAAGGGTCATATATTTGTCTATATTTATTAAAGCGCCACGTTCTGGTTTAATCCTTAAACCATTATCAAACAGACATTGGTGTCATACCCGATCGAAAGAACGCTACATACATATTGGATGATTCGAATGAAAATAACGAACAGTGTCTCCCGTGAAATAAGTTAAGCACGCCCAGATAAACAGGTTTCAATGCGTATGCAGACCCCTGTAGTACACTTCCACACACTTCACAGATGTTTAACGGGCCCCACAAGTCGGGGACTCCTACCTACCCCGAAAGTCTTGGTGTAGCGTAATAATTAAGTTGCTTGTTAAGTGCAGGGACATGTTGGCAAATAAGTAGGACTCCTTATGTCATCAGTCCTTCGTTGCGTTGTGTTTGATGATGTTGTGTTTTCAATGAACTCCTAGAGTGTCAATGTTGATTAGTGGCAGATGACCATATGCTGCCATAAGGGGAGCTATCAAAGAAACTGTTCCGTATGGCCACTGCTACATGCAGAATTTGTTGGACTCAAACATACTAGGGTCAACAACGGGTTTTCCAATGCAGACATTGATGACGAAATAAAAAAGCATGTGGAACGGGAAACAAAGAAATCAAAGCTTCAACAAAACGGCATAAAACGTGATTTAACTCTATTATTGCAATCATTTGTTTTCTGTCGCCTTGCCAAGTGGACGAACACATCATTCAGGAACTCATCCAAGTCATTGTGCCATGCGCCAGCTCGACAGAGCACCGTTGACTCACCATCTATCACAAGAACACAAAACAAGGCCTTTTGATAAAAAGCAACATGACGGCCACAAATGACATTTTATAGTGCATAAATGTAGGTTATCAATTCTCCTGTCCGTACGGAGATCGCAGGCTTCGTGGGATAAATCACATTGGCGTCACAACTTCTCTTTCCAGGCGACTGACTGTTATTGTTTTAAGACGGGGCTCCCAAACAACACACGCACGCACTATATATATATATATATATATATATATATATATATATATATATATATATGTATATATACACATATGTATGCATAACAAAAGCATTCTCCGCCTCTCCCAGCCGCACGTGTTTTTCACAGCGCTGATCCGCTGTGTGTCCACTATTCCCGGTTTTTTTAGGATTGAGTTGTGGAAATGCCTTGCTATATGTCTGTTCTGTGAGGAAACTGATTAGCCTTGACTTTTTATTTGGATGTTTTTCAGATTCTGAAGGCTGCCGTGCCAGTTACGTGGCAGCTGACGGCTGACGGCTTCACTGGTAATGTGCTGGTCCTGGTAAGTTGCAGGGGCTCGGTAAATTTGGGCACAATAAAAGTATGATATGAAATAAATTCCACAACTCCCCGAATGTTTTTTCCTGCTTGTCATGTATTGTAAAGATCAAGCAAGCCCCCCCCCCCAGTGGTGTATTCAAGGGGGGCGGGAAGATGACAATATGGACGTGTCCCTGTTCAGAACATTTTACATCCAATAGAAACATTTTGTTTTGTTATGTTTTATATATATATATATATATATATATATATATATATATATATATATATATATGTGTGTGTGTGTGTGTGTGTGTATACACATTATGTTGTATTATACATGGTATCGTTTTAAGTGAACATTTCGTTTCATGCACGAAAGACATGTTTCACATTTGAAAATATTGAAGCAAGCGTTAGGTATTATGGAACAAGCCTACTTAAAACCGTTTGTATACTTGTAAGGGGAAAAAGACCGCTCTATACAATACAATTTGTTCTGTTTAGTAAATATGCTCCTCAATACGTCAATGTCCGAAGACGCCATCATCCTTGCGCAGCATTGATTGAGAGCCAATTGACTGCCGCTATACCTAAAAATCGTACTACTGAGCGCCTGATACGAACGGCTGGACAAGATATGAACGGCTGGACAATTATGTGTTTCTTGGTCCTGATGTCTTATAGAATGACAGGCTTGTGGCTTATGGAATGGCAGGATTTCAATGACGTTATTCGGGGGTCATAGCTCGTCATTTCTTGATTGCATCATCGCACCGTGCCGCTTTATCTGGAAGTCGTGCCCACGAACGCCTTATATGAACGGCTGAACCATTGTATTTGTCTTGGCCTTGATCGCTGCATGACCAACGTAATGATAGGATCTGAATGACGGAATTATGGCGTCATGGATGCCTGGGTGGCCTCGAAATAGTCTCCACAAAATAGTCGGCACATCTTCGGGGCGTTTAGATAAAAGGTAGAGGGATTTACGTCTTAAGAAGGGTAGGGCCGTGACCAGCACCGAATGATCTTGTAGATGGTTCAAACCCCATACGAATGTTGATCGCACCTTCAAAATGGGTATGAATCGATAACGACAGTTGCCAAATAGCGGGGCACACGTAACAATGGGTGGACTGAAAGATGCCATGTTGTTATGGGCCACGTAGAAAATTGTTCACACAATAGCGGCGCACGAGGACGGCCTTTGACCATGGCCAACAAATTTGTGTTGTGCCCTCCGTCATTACGAAGACATGCATGCGTTCCCGATACCCCCCCCCCCCCCCTCTCCTCACCCCACACACACGCACCTAAATACTAAGCACGCCCTCTATCGGAATCCACGGACACGCGGGAGCATTAATTTGTCTGGAAGTTGAAGTGGTAGGACCTCTGCTAGCCTCAGAGCTGACGAATTCGTCGACTGAGCGTCAGATCGCAACCTCCTGCTGAAGTCATCCTTTGTCGGCAGGTTACTTGGGGGCATCCGTTTTCAGAACCATTAGTACCGCCACTTGCTTAAATTGATGGTGATTTTGGGGCTTGGTCGCCGTATTTAATCTCGTAATAACGTGTGCTATTTGAGCACGTTAAAACAATTTCATGGGCTCGTTAACCCGTTATTGAGTGTTCCAGAATTTAGTCAGCTTGGACCGTGCGTGAACTAGCCTGTGTTTGGTCAGTGTGGAGTATGTAGAAATTTCCCAAGTATAACATTGCCATTAAAATGAGCGCGATGTACGGTATCCAGGCGCCGATTGTGACGATCGTCATACCCTAGCCACTCTGAATGCTCAACTGCCATACCTGAGCCACTTGAGAGCTCGTTGGGTGCGCACATTAGGCTTTGGTGAACACGTATTGCTTGCTTGGTTGTGGGTCGTGACGAAATGATGCGGTTTCTCAGGCAGACAGCCCTGTGGGGAGTGGCGCTCTCGCGGCGAGCGTATCTCTGGAGGTGGAGCGAGTTCAGCTGCCCGAGTCGTTCAGCGAGCTGCTCATCCTGGCCGTGGGCTACTCGAGCGGGCCACCAGTGGCGTACATCCGATCGCCAGCCATCAGTCGGCTGGACCTCCGACTGGGTGGCGCCCCAGGTCAGTGGCGCACGCCCCGGGCACGAGCCGAGGTCAGGCCAGCGACGTCAGCCACAGGTCAGTAGCGCGCGCCCCGGGGCACGAGCGGGGGTCAGGCCAGCAACGCCAGCCCCAGGTCAGTGGCGCGCGCCCCGGGCACGAGCGGGGGTCAGGCCAGCGACGCCAGCCCCAGGTCAGTGGCGCGCACCCCGGGCACGGGCGGAGGTCAGGCCAGCGACGCCAGCCCCAGGTCAGTGGCACGCGCCTCGGGCACTAGCCGAGGTCAGGCCAGCGACGCCAGCTCCAGGTTAGTGGCGCGCGCCCCGGGCACGAGCGGGGTTCAGGCCTGCGACGTCGACGGCCGGTCAGCCCCAGGTCAGTGGTGTGCGCCCCGGGCACGAGCGGGGTTCAGGCCTGCGACGCCAACGGCCGGTCGGCCCCCGCCGCACGGGCCCGGGGATGGGCGCAGTGCTGGCCTGTGCATCGAGCAGCCAGTGCTTAGGTTTTCGGTGCAGGAAATTTCCTTCACACCGGTGTCTTCCAGGCTTGTGAACACATGCACTTGCATCAGCTACAAACGTCGATAATGAAGCGAACTATTGTAGTTATTACCATTAAGCCGCCTCGGCACACGCACATCGCGTGAGAAACAGGATGTGGATGCCGTGACGGTCATGGTACGAGGAACACGATACGAGGAACACATGAGTTGCATGCACCAATAATTTACTGTTGACGGTTGGGATGGCTGGCTGACAGAACTGACTGGCTTGACGGGCTGGCAGAATTGATCTACTAATGATATGACCTTCAGCACCCTAATGCACTTATACGACTGGTACTTGTTATTTCACTGACTCTTGAGTGCCAACCCGGCGTTTTTGAGTTGTGTCTTCCATTCGAGAGCCTGATTTGATTTGGTCGCATATCTTTCTTTGCCATGCCCTCGCTTACCGCGTCAGGGCTGGAGGATGGGGTGGGGTTGGGGAGCATTTCATGTGGACTTAAACGGAGTGTCCCACCCTTGGGGCATATTTCAAAAACATGCTCTAGCGAAGCCTCAGGACCAATTACGTTTAACAATAGCACTTGGTATTGCTACTGCAGCACCATCTAGGCATAATAAGAATATATATTTTGATGATTATTGAGTCCAAACTACACTGACAAGGCTTTGTAACAGCACTACGCTTCTTCCATGAAGTCGCGACAAACGTCGTCATTATGACGGCAAAATCTGTTGGGAGCAGGGGGGACGCCGTCAGCTGTTATTGAAAGACGTCAGTCCAAGCGGACATTCGTGATTGGCACAACGTGCGGCAAGGGCCAGTTGCCAAGAGACGCATTGGTTGAGGTTTGAACCAATGCGTCAATGTAGACCATGTGATGCTCCGTGTCCCGAAGCCGAAGTGCGCCTCGAAAAAGAAGAAAAAGGCCCACTGTGGTAAATACCATAGGGGAGAAATAAAGTCCATTGTGGAACGTTTTGTTGAACTCACATGATGGTAACTTTATGTTCGCACATCTTTTTGTCTAAGCAGAACGTTCAAACTTTCGTAGCATGCATTACACAAACAGTGTGACACATTAGTGCATTGCAAACATTCAGAACACACACGTTGAAAAGCAAGGCAAATTAGATGGATTGCTTTCATAGTGGTGAGCAAAGAGTTGAACGGTATTTCTTCCACGGGAGCGGCTTGTTCACATCGATTTTCTGGGCTATTCAGAAGGATTTCTGGAAAAGTGATATTTATTACTGATCAAATCGCACGCTTCTGATCCAACAGCAAGTGAAAAGTACAAAAATGTGGGGTACCCCATATAAGTGTAGATTGGCTGATTTTGACATGTCATGCTGCATTTCATAAGTTCGTGACAACGCCAACGTAGAACGAGACGACCTTGTTACGGCAAATTCTTGAGAGATGAGACTGCCTTGTATTCGGAGCACACGCGTGAGCCTGCACAGATTGGAAGGCAAAGCCCTGCGTTTTTTCAGGATTTTGCAAGCTGCTTAGGGGCTTGCTCAGAATTAATCCAGTGGCTGAGTGATATAATCTGAGGATAAGCCAACTATAAGTCGTCACTGCAACAGGTAGTTTTTACACTGTTGCCACCGCCAAACTGGACGCACACACGGAGACCAGCTGCGTCGCTGCTGGGACGGCTGACCGGCGGGTGTCCGGCCGGGAGCGGAGTAACCGCAGACACGAGACGGTATCGTGTCGTTTTGTCCGTACGGCCGGCGTGTTTCGGTGGCCGGCGCAAAGGGAGGCCGTCTGGGTGCTGCAGGCGAAGGTATGCTCCCGATGAGCTGCCCGTCTGGCTGCTCTAGTCGGGGCTATGCGCCCGATGAGCCGCCCGTCAGGCTGCTACACTCGGGGGTATGCGCCCGATGGGCCGCCCGTCTGGCTGCTATAGTCGGAGGTTTACGCCCGGTGGACGGGCCGTCTGGCTGCTATAGTCGGAGGTTTACGCCCGATGGGCTGCCCGTCTGGCTGCTATAGTCGGGGATATGCGCCCGATGAGCCGGCCGCCGCAATTAAACTTCCGGCGTTACAGAACTTGCCAACTTTTGGGCGGTCACACTGTAAGCTCTAAACCCCGAGTCAACTATTTACAGCAACGATTTTTTTGTGGTGGAGCATAGAGCCGTGTCAGAAAATGTGTGGCGAGAGGTTCGTTTAGGCCACGTTCTGCTATCTTTTAAAAATGCATGCATTGGCACAATAGAAGTCGCTTAGGTTAGTTTGTCCAATTTGAACTTTTTAACAACTCAATATATAACATAATAAGTGTGCTCATATATACTAATATAATAATTGTACAATATAATAAGTGTACTCAATCCAGTTGATGGTGTAAAAGTTTAACGATGACTCGGCAGATGGTACTGGAGACTGATTGACGGTGCTTTGGGCCCCGTGTGACTCCGCCGGTGGTACTGGGGCCTGATTGGCCATGTGTTGGGCCCCGTGTGACCACGCCGGTGGTACTTGGAGTCTGATGGCCCCGTGTGACACCGCCGGTGGTACTGGGGTCCAGTGGCTCTGTGTGACTGCGCCGGTGGTACTGGGTCCGCTTAGCCCTGTGTTGGGCTCCGTGTGACCACGCCGGTGGTACTTGGAGTCTGATGGCCCCGTGTGACTCCGCCGGTGGTACTGGGGTCCAGTGGCTTTGTGTGACTGCGCCGGTGGTACTGGGTCCGCTTAGCCCTGTGTTGGGCTCCGTGTGACTCCGCCGGTGGTACTTGAGGTCCGATTGGTCATACGTTGGGTTCAGATGAAGCAGTGAGCGAGGTGCAGCCGGCCAGTGACGCTTGGGGTTCGAGACAGCATCAGCCACCAGAGCTTTTTCCGACCCAGCAACAGACGGCCGACGGCGCAGGTAAGGGACTGGCTCTGCCGGCCAAACCAGTGTGCATGTGCCGTAACGCTGGAAGATTGCGTGTATGGTGTGAATGGTTTTGAAGAGGGAACGGAAACCCAGCTAACCACCGCGCGACGTCTAGCATTTGGATAATCATGGCAGATTTGTGGCATACATTGATCAGTACACCATAGTCTTGATCGGCTGAAGCCGGTCTGTGGTCAAACTCTCCCACTCCTGCCGTCGCACCTCCCCTGGTCCTGTGCGGCCTGCTCGCACCTGTACGGCCAGCGGTGACACGGGCCGGCTCTGCCCTGCGCGTGCAGTGTCGGCGTCTGGTGCCCTGCGGCGGGCCATCTCGGTGAGCTGTTCGGCCGGCCAGCTGGTGGTGGCCGTGCCGGCGGCGGCCGCCGACGCCGTCTCCGTGTCGGCCCTGCACCTAGCTGACTGGAGCTGCCGCTCGACCCGCAACGGCTCGCACCTGGTGGTCAGCCGGCCGCTGACCGGCTGCGGCACGCAGCGGCGTCTCGGCCGCCGCCGCCGCGTCTACGCCAACACGGTACGCTCCTGGCACAATCCCAGGCACGTGGCGGGTGGGGTTGGGTCAGTTCCCGACCACTGTCGGGGACGAGGGCAGATCAGGTGATGTGACGCGTCATGCCAGCTTTGTGTTGTACTGCATCGTGTGGATTCTGTTTGTACCTTTGCCTGATCAGCGTGGCTTTCTGTTGTCTCTTGACGCCGAGGTGTAGCAATTTGAACCAGCAACCCGTGCTGTAAGCGAAAGGCACACTGCCCCGACCAGTCTGCGTTGTGTTGGGCGTTGTTAATATGCATCTAATCTTTTTTAGCGATGTGGATGGTTAGAGTCTCTGCATTTTAGTTAATTCGAGTCTCTGCGTATTTTGAGTCACAGCCTGACTCCAACCACAGCGTTCTTACTAGAAATGTCAATTGTAAAAGTGTAAGTAATGGTACTTAAATTGGCCAATCACTAGCAAGTATTTTTATCAGTTTATTAAGCAGTCGCTTGAAGTATTCGGTGTTGTGGAAAATGGTCCTACGTTTAGATTGGGGTCTTTCACAATCAGTGTGGGCTGGGAACTAGAGCCACAGGCCTCCTCCCCGGAACTGGAGCCACAGGCCTCCTCCCCGGAACTGGGGCCGCAGGCCTCCTCCCCGAAACTGGGGCCGCAGGCCTCCTCCCCGGAACAACTGGAGACGCAGGCCTCCTCCCCGGAACTGGAGACGCAGACCTCCCCTGAACTGGAGGTGGAGGGCTCCTCCCCGGAACTGGAGATGGAGACCCCCTCCCCGGAACTGGAGATGTAGACCCCCTCCCCGTGCCAATCAGCGGCTGTACACGCCACTGGCGAGACGCCTCAAGTGTGGATCATTCTGTAATTTTGGAAAGGGCGTTCGTCTTCAGGGGCCGTGGTGGAGTTTTGCCAAGCAAACGAGCATTGATAATAAAAATGATAATGTTCAAATGTTTGGATCCTTGTGGCATAAAGGAACATCTAAATGCTGTTTTGTTACGCACATCACGGCCTTTTTGAATTTATATTTCGACTGGAACATCCTGTAGTTGCATGCTGAGGTATTCGTTTACAGTGACGCGGTCAGCGTCGCGCTCAGGAGCGGGTCGGTCGAACCGGGTCATAAGGAGCCCGTTCAGTCGAGGGGCCCCCGTGGCTATGGGGCCTTGCTTTGTTTTCGAGGAGTTCTGGACCTTTCTTTGATGCCTCAAGAGCCTGTTTGTGTTTTGGGAGCCCTACTGGCATCTTAAAACGGAAAAATACTGGGATCTCTGGGTTCAGGGCCAGCGCTACCTCCACGGGGATATGGCTCCAAAATCTCTTTCCTGCGTTATTCTGCTGTTCATATACGGATAGGATGTTAGTCATGGTAACTGGCATCGGCTGCATAGCGAGAGCGCCGATACAGTGGCATGGGAGAGACGCGTCTGAAGCTGGCTCATTAAGGTCTGGCGCTGCGGTGGCCACCACAGGCTTGTTTGGCGGGGAGTGAATGACGTGGTTTTGTGCGTACCTGCTCGGGTATGTCCCTTCTGTAAAAAATCATGGCATGGGGCTTATATGCCAGTCAACGGGGCCTCAGCAATAAAGCAAGGAAGCTAGAACTTTGGCTCAAGCTTCCCAGAACACGAAACCAACGCGGTGAAGCCGTTCAGCAGCTCACCATGTGGCTGCCATTTATGCTGTGTAAGCAGTCACGCAAGCGGACGCGTTGCTTAAGCCATTTGTGACGCGCTTCAGGTGCACTTTGTGACGGCGGAGGTCCCCACTGATGACGAGGACTTCGAGGGCTCGGGCTTCGGGATGACGGAGGACACGGTGGGCACGGCGGCGGCTCGGTGGGAGCGGCCCGGCGGCGGCTCGGTGCCCGTCAGCTGTGCCGCGCCCGAGCACGAGGCCGAGCCCGGCAGCCAGAGACAGGTGAACACTAGATAAACGCTGCAGATAGCGGAATATCAGATGAGGGCTGGAAACAGGCAATCACCGGATAAGGGCTGGATACATGTGAGCGCCAGCTCAGGATTGGAGACAGGCAACCATGAGAGGAGGGCTAGAGACAGGTAAGCACTAGCTGAGGACTGGAGACGGCTGAGCATCAGATGGGGCTTGGGACACGTGAGCACCAGATGAGGGCTGGAGACAGGTGAGCACCAGCTGGTGGCTGGAGACAGGGGAATATCAGATGAAAGCTGGAGACAGGTGAACATGAGAGCAGGACTTGAGACAGGTGAGCACTAGCTTGGGGCTGGAGACAGGTAAGCACCAGATGAGGACTGGAGGCGAATGAACACCAGATGAGGGCTTGGGACCTGTGAGCACCAGATGAGGGCTGGAGACAGATGAGCATGGGAGAGAGACTGGGGACAAGGGAATATCATATGAAGGCTGACACTGTCCCGTGGGTATCAAACTATTGGTGAGACTAGCCGGTCTTTTGATAAGTGATGTTAATGCGTCGTCTTTTTTCCTGCCTAGCCGCCCCCGATGAACGGGTGACCAGCAATGAATTAGTGGCCATCCTGATCCACCTCGGCACCAGTAGCTATTTGGTTACACATACATAGGGAAGTATGAGTGTAATTTGCGGCTCTCGCTTCACAAGAAGAAACAAAGGTAAAAAGGCCACCACACAAGGAAAGCAGAAATGTAATACAACGGTGGCCCAATCCCAGACAAGTGCTGGTAACCTGTGGTCTGTACATGACCAGTAATGCGTAGTTGTAACAGTTTGATAACTATTTCCAAATAGATACTTCGCAGATATATAAGACAGAAGTCGGCACAGGCATGCTACTGAGAGACCTTTAATGCCGTCTTATTGCTTTTTCAGATGCTATCAATAATGCACCTGTTTGGTGTAGCACGAGTGAGGTGACGGCGGGTAACGGTTGCCAATAATATAGCCAGTAGTCTCTTGGAAACCGTTCGGTAGTGATTGATCCCTAGCCAGGGGGAGGAGAGGATGACTGATCCATAGCCAGGGGGAGGGGGAGGGTGACTGATCCTTGGCCATGGAAAGGGGAAAGTGACTGATCCATAGCCATGGGGAGGGGAGAGTGACTGATCCATAGCCAGGAGGGGGGGGGGGGGAGAGTGACTGACCCATGGACAGGGGGAGGGGGTGACTAATCTATGGGGGGGGGGGGGGCACGGGGCCATGTCTGCTTCCCCGTACTCCGGAGTGGCGCATGACCCTCCAAAGGAACGTAGGCTCGCACACAAAGCGCAATAGATTGGACGTCTGTGGGTCTCAGGTGACCAGAAAGGGTCCAAAGCAAATATGTGGGGTGGGCAGACATGCACAGACAAAGTAACATGACTAATTAGGGGACTCTTGGGAGGAGGAGGCGTGCCAGGGCTCATTGTGCTCTCGGGGGCTCTGCAATGTCGTGGGGCGAGGGGGCTGTACATTGCCCGATCGGGGCGCTCTCGTTCGATCGGGCCCTGCACGTTGGTGTTAGGTTCTTCATATTTGCTCGAAGGGCCTCACGCTGTTGTGGGGACCCTTTTAAGTTAACGTACTGAGGCACTCGATACGATTCATCGATCGTTCAGCCTCAGGGGCCTGCACATCAGTCTAGGGTTGTTTTATGTTTTCTCATCTGCGGAAGCCCCCGCGCTATTGCCGGAGCCTCGGATGGCCATAATTCATGGCACTCAAAAACCATGTCTGGAAAAGTCGTCGACCAATTGTTTCATACTTGTGAGTTGGCAACCCAAATGTGACACCCCCTCGCCCAGGCACCTTTCGGGAATCACCTGCGGCCGTCTTCAGAGCCATCAGCCTTACCCGAGGAGAGGGAGAGAGGCGGTCAGCGAGACGAACTGCTAACGCCGTGGGTCTGGGGGTATTTCATTAGCTGGTCCTCATCGGCGAAATGCTGCATCTACTATTACCCTTCGAACGGATCAGTTTCCATTTTAAAGGTCACCCTCTGTGAGAGCTTTGTTTTGTTCTCCAGGTCGGACTCGATTAATCTCATATGAGGAGAGTGGAATCGCGGGCCGCATTTCAGCCTAGCATACCGTATCCCTGAGTGGCAGCTGCACCCGGGTTCGGGTCCAGACTCATGGTACCGCATCCCTGAGTGGCAGGTGCACCCGGGCTCGGGTCCAGACTCATGGTACCGCATCCCTGAGTGGCAGCTGCACCCGGGCTCGGGTCCAGACTCATGGTACCGCATCCCTGAGTGGCAGGTGCACCCGGGATCGGGTCCGGACTCATGGTACCGCATCCCTGAGTGGCAGGTGCACCCGGGGTCGGGTCCAGACTCATGGTACCGCATCCCTGAGTGGCAGGTGCACCCGGGGTCGGGTCCGGACTCATGGTACCGCATCCCTGAGTGGCAGGTGCACCCGGGGTCGGGTCCAGACTCATGGTACCGCATCCCTGAGTGGCAGGTGCACCCGGGGTCGGGTCCGGACTCATGGTACCGCATTCCTAAGTGGCAGGTGCACCCGGGGTCGGGTCCGGACTCATGGTACCGCATCCCTGAGTGGCAGGTGCACCCGGGATCGGGTCCGGACTCATGGTATCGCATCCCTGAGTGGCAGGTGCACCCGGGGCCGGGTCCAGACTCATGGTACCGCATCCCTGAGTGGCAGGTACACCCGGGCTCGGGTCCAGACTCATGGTACCGCATCCCTGAGTGGCAGCTGCACCCGGGCGCGGATGACGCATCCAGACTCATGGGCGCATCCAGACTCATGGATGCACCGGCAATGTCCTGGAAAATGCGGGCAGTCATGCCGTCCGGAATGCCAGGTATGCGCCGGTCACATCCCAGGTGGGCGGGCAGGTCCCTGACCGTGCTCCGTCTGACATCGCTGCAGTGCACTGTGACGTCAGCAAGGCGTTATACCACTCGCCGCTGGGGTGCGCGATCCAACAGGTGGAGAAGTGAAGCGTTCTGAACGCTGCAAGACCTAACGCATATGTGACATCACACAATCCCTGCGAAGTAATGACATGTCCTGCGACTGTTCGTTTTCAGGACGCCACATTGGACATCAGCAAAGTGGAGGCGTCGGTCTACAGCCTCGAGCTCTCGACTGACGATCACTTCAGCAACGCCATCAAGCCCAACACGCTTGTACCTATTTCGCACAGCATATTTGTGCGATTTACGGTGTACATGGGTAAGTTTCAAATGTTTCGAATGGGGATGTGTTGGATGCTGAAGGGGCTCGTCGTTTAGAATCCTGATCAGTTTTGGTTTGTTCATTCACTACTGTCACGAAGCTTTCCTCGAGCGTCCTGAGACGTGTTGAAACGGTAGCGTGGTGTAGCCGCGTGCGTGTCGCATTGTAAGGGACGCCGCCTGATGCGGCCGGCGGGTGCAGCGCCGTCCGGTGCGGCCGTCCGGCGGGCGGCGCAGTGCCGTCCGACTGTCGGTCTGAGGCGCGCTATCTCCCCTGCAGCCGCCTACCTGCAGCCGGTGGTGGAGCGGTGCTGGGCGAGCGGCGCGGCCACCCCGGCCCCGCTGACCCTGCTGACGGCCGGTTGTCCGGCGATACACACGGTCTCGCTGCCCGGGCCTGGCCCAACCGGCGCCGCCCAGTTCAGCTTCCAGGTGAGAGCCGGTCGGCCCTGCACCGGCGCAGCGCTGCCTCTGCCGGTCGCCACCGCTCGCTGGCCGTGGCCAGGGCCGGGCCGGGCCGGGGTGGTCCGGTCCGGCCGGCGTCCGTTGATCCGGTCCGGTCCGGTCCGCGGTCACCGACCTGTCGTGCGGGATCGGCTGCGTCGGAGGATTGCAGTGGCGTGGTGGGCGATGCGTCCTGTGTCCGGGCGCGCAGCTCTTGACGGGGCGGAGAGTATCAGTCGGCCCGCGTCGCCCCGCCCGGCTGACAGGCACAGCGGTCACATGCCATCACCGACCTGTGTGGAATGCACGACGATCGTCTGTCCGAAGCGGCGTCGTGTGACGTCAGAGACGCCGGTGTCCCGGTGGCCGGCGTCCGAGTGTCTCGCTGGACCGACAGGTGACGCCAGAGCTGGCCCGGCTGGGGCGGTACTACGTGCACTGTAGCGTCGGGGTGTGCGCCGCCGCTGACTCCCCGGCCCGACACCATATTGCGCAGGTCAGTGTAGTTCGTGCTGCCATCCCGGCGGCTCTTAGCAAAGCCTCGCACGATCACATTCTAGTTTACCACGTGACGTATAATCATGGCAGGCTTTTATATAAGTGACAAGGGCGTTCAGTTCCCTTTTCTTGACCAGTGTTTGATTGGTTTGAACATGAACACATGAGCAAGTGCCAGTGTCCTGATCGGCCTTCGTTACCACATATCGTGATAATGCATTATTCATGTAAAGCATGGAATGGCAGGTCATTGTCCGCATGTCGTCATGTTGCAAAACGTTGTCCATCTGGGCACGGTATGTGGAGTGACTCGGCCACTCACTCGGTCCGTCTCTGCATTGGCGCAGTGTGCGGACGCGTCCGGACCACTGTGCGCCGACGGGCCGGCTGACGCTGACGTCCGGCTCGCCTCCGGACTGCAGGTCATCACGCGCGGCCCGCTGCTCTCGACGTTCGCCGGTCAGTCGCGGCGGACGGCGGCCGTCGTCTGCCCGGTCTGTTATCACGATAACCGCCAGCTCGGGTGGAGGCCACATTTGTACTGACTCGTAACGTCATGCTCTGCGGTTTTTCACCAAGTATGAAAGCTTGAGTGGACTACGGCGGGCAGCTTTGTTGTAATCATTCTCCATTCGCCAAAGTCGTGCCCTTGTGCTGATGGCTGTAAGCTGTCTGGAGCTTTGTCGCCAATAGCGCGCCAGCTGTCGTCCAGCGGTGAGCCAGGCACTAGCCAGCTGCTGGTGTCTGGCCTGGCTTCTGACGCCTGTCCGCTGCCGTCCAGCAGTGAGCCAGGCACTAGGCAGCTACTGGTGTCTGGCCTGGCTTCTGACGCATGTCCGCTGTTCAACAGACGAGCTGTCCAGCGGGCCGGGCCGGCGCCGTCCTGTCCTGCAAGTGGGCGTGTCGCACGAGATGGTGGTCGCCATTGGCGCGTGCGCCTTCCTGTTTGGAGTGGCGCTCACTGGAGGTGTCTGGCTCATCCACTCCAAGATCGGTTGGTGACGTTCTCCGGCCATGTTCAGGCAGAGGACATTCACAGTCGACTGAGCTTAGATTTGCCTGAAGTTGGCGGCGGTCTTACCCGTTAAGTTTCCTGGCGCATTTCATACTGGCTGGTAGAAGCCCTTGGAGACACAAATAACCAGCCAGCCAACCATGCTGGCGGGTTGTGGTGCCCAATGTTTTATTTTCACAGAAGCTGAGGAGAGTATACCGGAATGGAAACGCATTAATTTGGAATAATGAATGGAGTCGGCTGTACCACGAAATCTTCCCCGTCTTTTTTGTGAAATGAAGCAACAATTATAATTTCGTAAAGCTTTTCAAGTTGCGTGAGGTGGAGAGTAATAAAGTTATGTAGATAATGTCAGACTTCTGCGACTCACGACGCCATAGCGCTATGGCTTACATGACGGACGTAGCGCGGCTACCGTTACAACATACCGACCTCTCGTAGGTATTGTCATACATTCAAAACTAAGAGGCAAAACTATTTTTTGCTGGGCACATCACCTCGCCATTGGGTGAAATGAGTCAAAAAGCGCAATATTAACGTCCGAGATATGGGACTCATCGGGCATATTGGGTGAAAATGATCCGGGACCTGCAGCTGCTTGCATTTTGGCGTGGACAGTAGATCCAAAAGAACCTTTCAGCGTGTTTCCAATAAAGCCATGGTTGACGATGTGGCCGATGTGGCAGAACTCTGTTGATAAAGGTATGCTATATTATACGGCAGGTTTGTCGGGTCGGTTCAGACCTAGTCACACAATGGCTTGAGGTCTGTGCGTGGCCTTTAGACTCTCCGCGATGTAAAAATAGTTCAGTTCGAAGCCTGGTGGCCTTCTGGGGTTACGCGGATCTCCGGCACCCATGGAGAAGGGGCGCGCGGGATGCCAAAGTCCTGCGGCAGGCGGGCCGCAGGGTGCCAGGGTCCTACGGCAGGCGGGCCGCAGGGTGCCAGGGTCCTATGGCAGGCGGGCCGCGGGATGCCAAGCTCCTGCGGCGGGCGGGCCGCAGGATGCCAGGGTCCCACGACAGGCGGGCCGCAGGGTGCCGGGGTCCTACGGCAGGCGGGCCGCGGGGTGCCAGGGTCCTACGGCAGGCGGGCCGCAGGATGCCAGGGTCCTACGACAGGCGGGCCGCAGGGTGCCAGGGTCCTACGGCAGGCGGGCCGCAGGATGCCAAGGTCCTACGGCGGGCGGGCCGCAGGATGCCAGGGTTTCTGCGGCAGGCGGGCCGCAGGATGTCAAGGTCCTACGGCGGGCAGGCCGCAGGATGCCAGGGTTTCTGCGGCAGGCGGGCCGCAGGGTGCCAGGGTCCTACGGCAGGCGGGCCGCAGGATGCCAAGGTCCTACGGCGGGCGGGCCGCAGGATGCCAGGGTTTCTGCGGCGGGCGGGCCGCAGGGTGCCAGGGTCCTACGGCGGGCGGGCCGCGGGATGCCAGGGTTTCTGCGGCAGGCGGGCCGCAGGATGAAGGGTGTCGCTGGTGGGGTCAGCGGCTGCCGCAGGCCCAGTTCTTGGGCACGAGCAGGCCAGCAGCGCTCACTGCGGACGAACGGGGGGACGCTGGGCCGGGGCAGTTGACATAAAAGAGCACAAGTCATCACATACAGGCCATCGCATATAAGCGTATCTACGCTACATCTGCAATAATCGGTGTCATCGTTGGAAACTGGCGTGACGTATTTTCTCGTTAAAAAAGAGGCCTTCAATCATTTGTTTGAAGGTACAACACTTATTGTGATGTTACAAGGCCGTGATTTGGTGATTGCCTTGTTACGTCAGATGTTGCGCATGAATGTACACAAAATTTGAATTGTTGTACCCAAAATTTTATGGTTTTCAGAAGTTCTTAATCCCTGAATACTCCAGTTTACACTCCAGCCGTATAAAATGTGTATTGTGCCATCTGTTCCCCCCCCCCCCCCCTGGGAAAAACAGCAATCCAGCACTGACTTCAGCGTCGTTTTCAGGTTAAAATGACTTCGGCACATGCTTGTTACATTGAGCGGCATCCACAAAGGTGCTGCGCAACCTTTCCGCAAACTTTCAATGGTTGCTCATCACGCCACCTGGGAAGTGTACCGTAACCGACAGGAACTGTTCAATTGCCCTGTCTATGGTTCATCCGGTAATTTTATTGTCGCAGATGTTGATTGCATGCCACGATGTACCATTGTACCATCTCTCTTCCCTCCTCTTTTCTCTCTCTCTCTCTTCTCTATCCTCATCTCCTCTCTCTCTCTCTCTCTATCTCTCCTCTATCTCTCTTCTCTCTCTCTCTCTCTTCCTCTCTCTCTCTCTCCTCTCTCTCTCCTTCTTATCTCTCCTCTCTCTCCTCTCTCTCTCTCTCTCTTCCTCTCTCTCTCTCTCTCTCTCTCTCTCTCTCTCTCTCTCTCTCTCTTCTCTCTCTCTCTCTCTCTCTCTCTCTCTCT
>NW_023596576.1:25870704-25917193 GCF_011947565.3 Pollicipes pollicipes | reverse complement strand
CCCCTGAATTTTATTCGGATACCAGTGACGTCACATCTTCAGTTAATGTCGTATGACCTTTCGTCGGCCCAAAAGAGGCCGTAAAATCTGATCACAAGTGACATCACACACAGTCGAATGCCAGTGACGTCACATCATTAGGGTATGCTTTACGGCCCTCAGTTGGCCCCCAAAGATCCATAAAAATGCATGACCAGTGACGTCACACACCCACGTGATTTGGTAGCTTTTATTCATCACGCCAGTGCTTACAGTAGACAGGTACGAAGGTAAAAATGAAGCATGACCTGTTGCGACCAATATTTGGTCGAAAATCAGTGATGTCACGATACCCGGTGATATTTCACGGAACATGATACACCGCGGCCGTAGGGCCTAAGTGCACTCGTATCAAGTGATGATTAGTGACGTCACACATTCAGGTGATTCGGTCAAGCTTTTATTCGGCACGCAAATTCTTGCAGCAGACAGGTACGAAAGGTAAAGATGGAATAAGGCCTGTTGCGCCTGATGTTTCATTGAATACCAGCGACGACATATCGTCAGGTGATGCTTTACGGCATTCGTTGCACCCAAAAGAGCCCTAAAGCATCACAACCAGTGACGTCACATATCCAGTCGAATACCAGTGACATCATATCGCTAGCAAATGCCTTGTAGCCTTCAGTCGGCCCAAAAGAACCCCGATGGATGCAAACCCATTTTCAGTGACGTCACCACGTCGGCTGATACCTAACAGCATTTCTCCATCACGGCAGTACAGGAACCCTGCAGCCAGCGTAGCTCTCTCCCCACCGTCGGCAATACAGGTACCCAAGTAAAAAAAAGCTATAGTTGCCTGGGTTTGGAGAGGTCGGGCTTGCAAGATGTTGACATTGTAACCTATTATGCTAGTTGGAACAAGCTGTCTCCATTGGAATGTTCACAACTGCTTGATCATGTTCTCATGTAACTGGAGATGTTTTGAACTTCCAGGTGAACCATGGAATCTCTGCTATTATCTGAATTTGTTAATACAACTGGTGCTGAACCTGGTCTGGCCAGAGATTTATTAGAAGGTGAGCATGATATAACAAGACACTTGCAAGTCATTTCAGACTGTTGTCCTGGATTGGCTGGAATACTGAAATGTCCTAGGCTGTTGAAAAGCCTATGTATGTAGAGGTCATGCATAATGGCAGTACTATGTAGTTGTAAGCTTAGTTGCAGCACAAAGCTATGGATCACATTACTCTACGTAATGTACTGTCTAGCCTTTTTCTTTGTGCTGCACTTCTATCATTGGTAGATATAAGTGAAGAAGCCCTTGTACACCATATTTAAAGATATTGACATCACAAGTTTTGGCCCCAGCTGCTCAGAATGTATATTTCTAAATCATTGTCTGCATATACATATTTGGATCACACTTTGTGGTAGGTACAATTCTCTGTTGTGTCTTTCCATGCACTGGCATTTGATGATATATCCGTGGGAATGCAATTTGTGGTTCAACTATATTTTTGTTCACAATTTGCATTGCATTTCTTTGTAACCACACTGCTTTTTGTGAAATCATGTATGTGCAAAATTTTTGGTAAGCTGTCCGTCACATTTATGAAATGTTGCACATCCATGGAATTATTCCTGTGTTACAGCATGGAAAAAAGTGCACCGGCTGGCTTGCAGTATGCTTGCATATTATGAAGGAAATTTTAGTCTTTGAGTGGTAGTTGATTAATACTGCTTTATTAGAAGGCATATAAGCTGTCTAAAGCTGTTAAGGGATTATAGGCATGATTGATCTCACTTGTGATACAGAAGATCTGATTGTCATTGATAGCTCATTGCATCAACTCACAAATATTGCCACTTGCACCAGCACATGCATGAATGTTCTGACACACTGAAATTCAGGGGTATGGGGAATGTGTAAAACATTGCTATAGGGCTGGGAGGAGGTCAGTGATCACCTCTTGGTAAATGATGCAGTTGATGCACAGTTCAGGTATGGTGGAATGCTGCCATCATGACCACTATTAATATTTTTAGCATTATGAACAGCTTGGTCTGTACCCCAGCTGTCAACCTGAGTAGGACTGTTGATGGGTGTGGCCATTATGGCCAAAGTAAAAATGCAACATAGTATTGTGGCTGCTTATATACTAGCATACCTTTAGACAAGTATGATGTAACAGGTATCTTGAAAAGTATCATGTGTATGTAAGTTTGTCACAGGAACTGTGATGCATTTTAGTTGTTCCTCACAGATGCATGGTTATATCAGCAGGTGCAAATTTTCTTTAACATGGAATGGCAAGATTGGTGTAAGGAGGTTGCCAGCATTCACCCTTATTTACGCAATAATATCAACATGGAAACATTTCTGATCAGTCTGTTGAAGATGCATCTAAAGAACTGGTTGTAGGTCATCAAATACATTTCCAATCTAGTATAAAAATAATTATGTTCGAGAATGTTTTTGTTGCAGACCAAGGCGAATATGAAGATATACCATGCGGGTAGTTGTGCATTATAAAGATACAGAACATGGAGCATAGTTTCTGCATGGGTGTGCAATTGAAAAGCTGTTAATGCAAAGATGAGATACAGATAATTGTGAACATGCAACCAGTACTGCACAAAATATATTGACAGTGATGTGTTTCAAAGAATGGCATATCTAAAGCAATGTGATCTGGAGCCTGACATGTGCTGAAAAATTCCATGAGATAAATTGTGCATGGCAAGGATTGGACTTGCAAATATATATGATCCATTGATTGCATCCAGGAATAAATGTGATATGAGGACATGTGTACACAAAGCCCAAACTACATAACTTTGCACATACAAGTATCTGGAAACAAAAATTTCCTTGTGATAATAAGCAAAAATATGCATGTGAAAGCATTTCAGACAGAAATATTTGATACCCATGAAATAATGAATGTGATGTGCAAAAATGACAGAAGTTTTTCCCTGCCAAACATGTCAGGTGTGAATTGTTCACTGGACACCATGTGGATGCTACCCAGACACTTCTTGTCAGGAGCAAGGGTCATTCTCTTCAGTTCATGCAGCAAAAAGTTTCTGCTGTGATTATCCTGTCTGCAAAATTGTCAGTGTGATCTTGTCTTTCAGACCAGCGCTGGGACCTGCAGGCAGCGATACAGGCATTTGACTACCTGCAGGGCCTGGTGCCAGCTCCTCTGCCACCTGCTGCTCGGGCCGCTGATGGCCAGACAGCCGGCAACGGCGCCGCCAAGCTGCAGCGCGCCCTGGCTGTTGAGATGCCTCCTGCAGGTACGACACAGCTTTATCCTGCTCTAACTGTCTTGCTCTCGCTCTGACTTTCTTGCTCCTGCTTTGACTTTCTTGCTCCTGCTCTTAATTTCTCACTCCTGCTGACTTTCTTGCTCCTGCTCTGACTTTCTTGCTCCTGCTCTGACTTTCTTGCTCCTGTTCAGACTTTTTCTCTCCTGCTCTGACTTTTCTCATGTTCTGACTTTCTACCTCCTGCTCTGACTTTCTCTCCCCTGGTCTGAATTTCCCCCCTGGTTTGACTTGTTTTCCCCTCATCTGACTTTTTCTCCCCTGTTCCTGACTTTTCCCCCCCTGTTCCTGACTTTTCCCCTGGTCTGACTTCCTCTCCCCTGGTCTGACTTCCTCTCCCCTGGTCTGACTTCCTCTTTCCTGCTCTCTTGTGCTCTGTCCTGCTCTCTTGTGCTCTGTCCTGCTATCTTGTACTCTGTCCTGCTATCTTGTACTCTGTCCTGCTCTCTTGTGCTCTGTCCTGCTCTCTTGTGCTCTGTCCTGCTCTCTTGTGCTCTGTCCTGCTCTTTTGTCCCTCTCTCTCCCTATCTCTCCCTATCTCTCCCTCTCTCTCCCTATCTCTCCCTCTCTCTCCCTATCTCTCCCTCTCTCTCCCTCTCTTCTCCCTCTCTCACTATATCTACCTATCTCTCCCTATCTCTCCTCTCTCTCACTATCTCTCCCTCACTCTCCCTATCTCTCCCTCTCTCTCTCTCTTCTCCCTCTCTCTCTCTCCCTCGCTACCTCCCTCTCTCTCTCTCCCTCTCTTCCCCTCTCATTCTCTCCCTCTCTCTATCCCTCCTCTATCTCCTCCCTCTCTCTATCCCTCTCTCTCTTCTCTCCCTCTTCTCTCTCCCTCTCTCTCTCTCCCTGTCTGTCGTATGATCTTGTTCTGGCTGTTGTCTGTCTGTTCTGTCTGTCTGTCTGTCTGTATAGTCTGTCTGTTTGTCTCGTTCTCTGTCTATGTCTCGGTCTCTGTCTCTGTATCTGTCTCTGTCGCTGTCTCTGTCTCTGTCTCGTCTCTGTCTTGGTCTCTGTATCTGTCTCTGTCGTCTGTCTCTGTCTCTGTCTCTGTCTCTGTCTCTGTCTCTGTCTCTGTCTCTGTCTCTGTCTCTGTCTCTGTCTCTGTCTCTGTCTCTGTCTCTGTCTCTGTCCTGTCTCTGTCTCTGTCTCTGTCTCTGTCTCTGTCTCTGTCTCTGTCTCTGTCTCTGTCTCTGTCTCTGTCTCTGTCTCTGTCTCTGTCTCTGTCTCTGTCTCTGTCTTCTGTCTCTGTCTCTGTCTCTGTCTCTGTCTCTGTCTCTGTCTCTGTCTCTGTCTGTCTCTGTCTCTGTCTGTCTCTCTCTCTGTCTCTGTCTCTGTCTCTGTCTCTGTCTCTGTCTCTGTCTCTGTCTCTGTCTCTGTCTCTGTCTCTGTCTCTGTCTCTGTCTCTGTCTCTGTCTCTGTCTCTGTCTCTGTCTCTGTCTCTGTCTCTGTCTCTGTCTCTGTCTCTGTCTCTGTCTCTGTCTCTGTCTCTGTCTCTGTCTCTGTCTCTGTCTCTGTCTCTGTCTCTGTCTCTGTCTCTGTCTCTGTCTCTGTCTCTGTCTCTGTCTCTTCTCTCTCTCTCTCTCTCTCTCTCTCTCTCTCTCTCTCTCTCTCTCTCTCTCTCTCTCTCTCTCTCTCTCTCTCTCTCTCTCTCCCCTGATCTTACCATTATATTTTAATTTTCATCTTTTGATCATTGTGTTCTGACCCTGGTTCTGATTCCTTTTCAGATGTTAGCTCTCTGACAGCAACTCTCATGTTTTGACTCCCCAGTGCTGACTCACCTGTGCTGTTTCTATTGTTCTGACTCCCTTGTTGTGTCCCTCCTGTATTGCCTTTCCTGTTCAGTGTCTCCTGTTCTGACTTCCCTGTTCTTACTCTTCTTTTCTGACACCTGTTTTGACCCCCTGTTATGACTTTCTTTTTCTAACTCTCCTGTTCTGACTGTTCTGTTCTGACTGTTCTAACTCTCCTCTTCTGTTTTTCTCCTCTCCTGTTCTCTTCGGTTTCTCGCTCTTCGTGGCGTGTTTGGCGTTTCGCATTTTGTGGCATTGTTGGACTGTTATCATGATCTGTTATCTTGGCGGTGGGGCGTGTGAGCACAGCATCGTCGCGCGGATGGGCTGAAATGGACGAGAGCAACTGGCACGAACCCTCCAGACGGCGCCGTCGCCGCCGCGCGTGCGGTGCCTTTCTGAACGCTGTTTCCGCGCGCGGCACAGACCACAAGCTCGGCCGTGGCATCTCGCGCGCCACCGACAACGTGCGTCTGGTGTCGGAGGCGCGCTCTACGCTTGCAAGGGGAGGCCTGAGCGGGCCGCCAGCGGCCGGCCAGCTGGACGAGGCGCCCGACCACACCTTCCTGCTGCCGGACACCGCCCGCTTCGAGGGTGAGTGCCGCGCCGGAGGCCGGGGCCGTCCCGCTCGCAGCCGACGCCAGCAATCCGGTCACGCTCCCGACGTCGTCCGCTTCGTGTACGCACCGCAGGCTGTCAACACCAGCTGCTTACGGACAAATGCTGACTCCACTGTGATGCATCTATGGAGCGTCTGGGCCTGGGGCATGGCAGAGCCAACATGAATCATAACGATCCCTGGTCGCTTGTGCTGAATGGAGGATAACACAGGAAGATGAGGATGGTGAGGATGATGATATAGAGTAATGTCGTAGCTCGTACAATTCTGTGCATCCTTGCGTTGGCAGTCGGAACAGCGGCCGAGCAGCCGGCCGCCCACTGACCCGCTGCATGCCGCACTGCACGTATACAGCGGCCCAGTGCATGTCGCATCAGACCCGCACGCTCACACGCCCGCCCGCGCACTCGCACGCCTCCCGCGCGCCCGCCCGCCCGCACGTCAGCCCGCACACTCACAGGTCCGCCCGCGCGCTCACACGCCTGCCCGCGCGCTCACACGCTCGCACACTCGCACGCTCGCACTCACACACGCACGCACACACACACTCACGCACGCACGCACGCAGACGACGCGCAGCACTCGCCCGTCCGTTTTCAGGTGTGGCAGCTCAGCATCGGTGAACCGCGCGATAGGTCTCCGGTTACGAATGGCTTTTTGACGCCATTGTCAGCGTGGAGAGCGGTTTGACGTCAGCGACATTGTGTCGTGGATACGCCCGGGGTTCTCTGCCGGCATCAATCATCGGGGCGTATGCGGTCAGCATTGGTGTGGAGTGTCCCCATCCCCTTCCCGGTGTACGTTCAGCAGACGACCTAGCTCAGTGGTTCGATATGTCAGTCATGCTGGACTGACTGACGGTAAAGCTGGTGCTTATTCGGCGAGTTCGGCGGGGGGGGGGGGGAACTCAAGGATAAGGGGAAGTGGGCGGAAAGGTAAGAAGAAGGAGAGGAGAAAGGAAAAAAAAATTGGCGTAGGTGACAGGACAACTCCCAAATACCAATTTGATAGGTGTTTCAGCCCACAAAGTCATCTGTATCACCCTGGTTTTGCTGTTTGAAATCGCGTGTATGACTGGCAGGTATCGGACCCTGTCGCGCCCGGCGATTCTAAATGAGTTCCCCGGCGCAGGCTACTGACTGAATTTGACTTTGTTTCTTGTTCGCGGGTGGGTACAGGGGTGGGCTTTTCAGTTGCTGGCGGCAGCAGGCATGTGATACTGCGCCGGCAACAGAGAAACTCGACCGCAGGGCGGGACTGCGGCGACACAGTCCTATGCAAACGAGACGATGCTGGCGGTCCCGCCCTTGGAAAATGCAGTCGTAACTGAAGTTGACCTGGCGTTATGGCATGACTTTGGTCTAGACTAATCGTAGTGACCGGACAGAATCTTTACATTACGTTTAAACTGTTATGTAGAAGGCATGTCGCCATCATTATCGACATGATGGGAGCGCTTCGCGAATTGTAAACCGCATTTGTGAGGAACATTATGCGTATAGCTAAAACAGCATTAATAGCTTTATTCCTCAAAGAATAAATAGGAAAATGGAGAGATAAACGCCATATTTCGGCTCCATGCGTTTATCGAAAAGAATATTGGTAGCAAATTCAAATTTGTCTGCCGATTTCACTCGACGTTTCAGTTTTTTCCTTCAAAAACAGCTAGCCACAGTTGTACAGACCACCAACATGCAGGGAATTAAACAAGGAGGAATTGCGGGTCATTTCTGCGGTACAGTGCACATCTAACTGAGAATTAAAATGCGCGAAAAATACCTGTATATCGCAAATGAATTCAAGCTAACAGGTGTCGCGCATAACACATCGTTTACTTCCGCAAGCGATCTCAAGTAAACAGGCGTGTCGCATCACGCATCACGTTTATATGCAAACGATTTCAATTAAACGGACATCGTGTATCAAGCATCAGACAACACTGATACATGAAGGCGATTTCAAGCCAGCATGCATAACACATCAAGACGCTAGTCACATTCAAATAATCGTTCATGATGACTCCTGTACATTGAAGTCTGGTCGCCAACTTCTTATAAAAATAGATTCACCATTTTTCCTGTCTTGATGGTCCCTTGCTTTGAAGATGCCTTTGAGCTCTAAAAGGAAATGGTCCGTACTTCCTTGAATTTTGACATTAGCGTGTTCTGTAAAAAAGATGGTCGCCGAAGAGTTCTTTTTATTATCTGTTTCGTTTTTAGCATCTGGCAGGTGTTCATCACAAATGAAACGAGTAGGACGCATGGGCTTCTCAACATAGTCTATGTGCCTCCCACGTTTTTCGCGCAGTTTGTGCTGGAATTCATAAACCACATTTCTTCGCGTGCAAACCCCCTATGACCCAGGCATGCATATATGACACCTATCGCACCCCGGGCACTTATGCTTCGAGACAGTATATTTAATTTAGAGCTTTTTTGGCTCCTCTAAGCTATCCGTAAGCGCGGTTTTGAGCTTGTAAGAATATGTTGAATTTTCCAGAGCGAGCGTTCATCTATGTCAGGTAGTGTTAAACCAACTTATTTACCCAAGTCAGCCTTTACAATGGACCATACAGAAAGGGGGTCCGCATTTGGATACACTAGTGACAGCAGAAAAGAGGAACAATCGTACAACGTTGGAAACAGAGCTGTGATCAAGCTTACCAACTCTGGCATGATTCTGCACTGCGAATCTGTGCACCCAACTTCCACTAAACACAATATAATTAAAAATACACTCCATATGGCTCTAAGCAACTTATCAAGCAGTGAAAAATACGGAAGGAGCATGAAAAATATGGACTTAGCTGTTGGACAATGGATATTCTCCACGACCTTTAGGCTGAATGTTGGAAGAGATCAAAGCATCTAGAGCATGTCGGGGATGTATGGTAGGAAACGGGAGCACGCCCGTCAACCGAAGGACTCTTAACACTAATTTACACAGATGAGCACTTGCTTTTGAAAATCAAACATATCGTCAGGAAATCGAAACTGCGCGTACGCATGGCTTGGACGAACAAGAAACTAAAATAATTCTAAGGTGAAATATCCTATCTCGAAGCCTAAGTGCCCGAGGGGCAATGAATGCTGCTTATGCAAGCCTGGCTTTAAGGGGTTTGCACGAAAAACAGCGGGGTTTATGAAATTAACGCGTGCCCGGGTGACCGGTTCAGTACCCTTCGCTCGGGTGGAGAGGGAGGGGGGGGGGGATGTAATTTCATCCGCTGAGACCTCAGGAACTAAGAGGGCTAGAGACGCTAAATTCATAGGGTGTGTTGACCTGTACGTGAACTCACTTAGGTTGAAGTTCGAGGTTTCTAGTTCATGATCTCTGGATTAAATAAGGTCAAACAAGGCCAAATTCCAGGTTAGTCTCCAAGGGCCTCTGGAACCTAGATAGCTGTATTAAGCAAAAGGTTACATGTTCATTTGAGATCAGTAGTGTTGTTTGACCTTGTGAAAGTCATGGCGACCAAAATCATACAAGACTCCTTTGAGTTTTGCAGTTGGATAAGTGACAAAGATTACGCTAGGCGGTATGCTGCTGAAAACAAAGTGTTGACCTGGGTCACTTTAGATCAGTGACTTATTCTGACATTTAAGAAGGCCATGAAAGGTGCAAAATGTGGTTTCTGTCATCAGCAAATTTGAAATGAGCACCAGAAACTACCCCATACAGCAAGCCCTAGAGTAATAAAAAGGGTTGGTCCTGACCGTGGTCTGACCTCAACACCTGGCCCTAGTTCAATCTAATTTTATTCAGTTGTTGTGTATCCTAACAAAGTATGTCAGAAATGTATGGCTTCGTTTAACACTCCGTTGTTGGACCAGACTGAACGATTCCCGAAAAAAATTGCCTTCGATGAAACCATGACCTAACTCTCACCTGCCATACATCCGTGGCCTTACATAGTGCATCTAAATGTTTGATGGCAGACGATCCGCTCTTTAGTTGTCTACAGCTATGCAAAATTTGGCGCGGCTACGCCTTGCCATTCCGAAATCATTTCAGAAAATTTTCGGGGTGGGGTCAGTTTGACCCCCACCCGAGCGCGTGTCAAGTCTAAACTTTGTGAAAAAAGCAGAAGTGATGTCGGTGTCGGGAAGTCCTTGCACCTTACTGGTTTGATATAAAATAAACATCTGCGAGATGCCAATATAAAAACAGATAATACCATCTTTGGCGATCTTTTTTGGACAAAACACGCTCGGCTGAAATCCAGGGGATACGGACCCTCCACCCCTTTTAGAGCTCAGGCCCCTCGAGCAAATGGAAAGAACCCGATACTTATATGATGGGCCCCTGAGCAACTGAGTATACCCTGGCGTATAACGCCCCGGAAAAGCGTACAGAGCCTTTCGGGAAAACGGGAGAAATCCGTGGAGGAAAACCTGATCGATCAAGAGCGCTCAGGCATAGAAGCAGATGGCGTCCGAAGAGCGGCATTGGGCCCCACGAGGAAATGCAAAGATATTAAGGGCAACGTAAAATGCTCCGTAGCGATCAGACTGACCCGGCAAGTGAACATATGGGGTCCAGGCAACAGCGCTGTGTCTCTGGACACCGTAATCAACCCCAAAATTTCCCCAAGCAACGCCTTCTCAATCAGCAAAGAAGTAACTTTATCTGCTCATAAAATCATTACTTTTGCCAGTAACCGTTCTTGGTCGTCTGTAGGCCCAAAGACGTCCAATTGAGTTGCATGTAACGTTTTGTTAGAAAACTGCGTCCGGTCGGCCAGTTGTGGGTCCCTTGGAAGCCTATAGGTCCCTCGGCATGGTTCATGGGGGGGGGGGGGGGGGCATGATCCTGTACCTACCCCTCCTCGTCTGTATCCACCACCGGCTCCAGCAGCTGAATAGGGAAAAGCAGCAGGTCCGTCAAGAACATAGGACAATCCATTCATCTAAGAAGTAACCAAAACACAGCATGGAGAGCCTCGGAACGATCGAGTGTGCCCAAACAGGTAATAGATGGGGCCCCCGACAGAAGCGCTTGGCCAGTTTCCGAGCAGGTTGTTACATCGGGCCCCCGTCAAGAGCTCAGGGACCTCCATTCAAATAGAAAGTCCTCAAGACCCAACGAAGAGGGCCGCCGAAAGATAAAGTGTGTCCTAGCGTCTTAATAGATGGGGCTTCTAACAAGAGCGTAGGGCCCTCCATTCAAATAGGAAGCACTCAAGACCCAATGCAGATGGCCTCCGAACGATAAAATGCACCCCTACAGCTTATCAGAAGAGGTCCGACAAGAGCGTAAGGCCATCCATTCAAATAAGAAGTATCCAAACCCTGCGCAAAGGGCCCCCGAAATATGGGGTGTACCCGAGCAGATTACCAGACGGTCTCCGGCAGGAGTGCAGCGCCCTAAATTCGAAGGAAGTGAAAAGATGGGGCCGCCGACAAGAGCGTGGGGTCATCCATTCAAATGTGAAATACCAACGGTACGATGTAGAGGGCTCCGAATAATCGAGGGCGCCCGAGAATGTTAACAGATAGGGTCTCGTGACCTCGTAACGCGTGAAGACCGCCCCTCAAAAAGCAAGTACCCAAGACTCGACGTAGAGGTCGCCTAACAATCGGATGCACCGGAGCGGCTTATCAGAATGGGCCGCGACAAGAACGCAACAAGAGAACATTCAAATAAGTCGTGCCGAAAGCCATGTGCAAAGGGCCCCCGAAAGATGGAGTGCCTCAAACAGATTATCCGATGGACCCTGATAAGAGTGCAGGGCCCTAAATTCAAACAGCGGAACCCAGTGTGCAGGGTCCCCGACCAATCCAGAGTGGCCGAACAGTGAGGCGAACAGAGAGGGCCCCCGATAAGTGCGTGGACCCACCGTTCAAAAAAGGATGACCCGGTGTACAGTCCCTCCGAGTGATCAAATGTGCCTGAGCATGCTAGCGGATGGGCCCCCGACAAGAGCGTAGGGCCTTCATTCAAATAAAACGTACCCCAAACCTAGTGTGGAGCGCCCCCCCCCCCCAAAAAAAAAGATCGAGTGTATTTGAGCAAGCTATCAGATGGCCCCCGATAAGAGCGTAGGGGCCTACATTAAACTCTTCAATGTGCAGGTCCCTCAAACAATGCAGAGTGCCTAAGCAGGTTAACAGATGGGACCCTGACAGGTGCGTGGGGTCTTTCGTTCAAATATGAAAAACCACGACATGGGACCCCCAATGATCGAATGCGCCAGAGCATGCTAGCAGATAGGGCCCCCGTCAAGAGCGTTGGGCCTCCATTCAAATCGAAAGTACCCAAGACCAGACGCAGAGGTCCCCTAACAATCGAACGTGCCCGGGCGCCTTATCAGAAAGAGCCGCAACAAGAGCATAGAGCGTAGGTCCCTCCATTGAAGTAACAAGTGCCCAAAACCCAGTGCGGAGTGCCCCCGAAAGATGGAGTGTATCCGAGCAGGTTATCAGATGGCCCCGATAGGACCGCGGGGCCCTAAGTTCAAACGCCAAGACTCAATGTGCAGGGCTCTCGGACAATCCACTTTGGCCGAAAAAGTTAACAGAGGGGACCCCAGACACGTGCGTAGGGCCCCCATTCAAATAGGGCTTCCCAAGACCCAATATAGAGGGCCCCCGAAAGATCGAGTGTATCCGAGCAGGCTATCAGATGGCCTTGACAAGAGCGTAGGTCCCTACATTAAAATACCCGGTGTGTCGGACCCCTAAACAATCCGTTGTGCCAGATCAGGTTAACAGATGAGGCCCCGACAAGTGTGCAGGGCCCTCCATTCAAATGGAAAGTACCCTGGACCCAGTTTCGAGGGCCCCGATCGACAGAGTGTGCATAAGCAGGTTAACAGATGAGCCTCCGACAAGAGCGTAGGGCCCTAAGCAAGTGGCATAAAATTGGAAGCGCCCTAGACCAATGCAGAGGGCCCATGAGCATATCGCAAGTGTGTCGGTTGGTGAACCGAAACCAACGTAAAGGGCCCCCGAGCCACCGAGAACACCCGAGCAAATTAACATGGGGCCCTGCAATAGTCCACAGAGGCTTCCTGGCGGCTGGAAAGAATCCGTGGAAGGCATCTGATTGACAAGAGCGCCCCGGCACGCTAGCAGGAAGAGCACAGAAACAGTGCAGGGCGCTCCGAGCAAACGCAAAGCATTCAGAGCTAACGTGGAAGGCTCCTTAACGATCGAAATGACCTTGCAAGTGGGCATATAGGTCCCCCGGAAGCAGGATAGGACCCTGGACAGCGTGATAAGGCTAATGATTTCCAATTAACAACTTTTTTCATTATTGAAGATTTTTTTATCTTTTCTTGCAGGCCATTCACTTTCGTTTGCAACTGTTCTCGGTGGCCTGGAAATCCAAAGAAATTTTGTTGTGTTTTGTGTTTAAAAAACTGTATCTGTTCGGTCAACTATGGGCCCATTCGGAGCCTATGGGTCACTTCGGGGTACCACGGGGGATCATGGGCCCCGTGACCGCCCTCTCTGGATCCGCCCCTGACTCAATCAGTGGTGGAGGTTGGTGCGGGGTGAAGCACAGTAGCCACGTGCCAACAATTAAAGGGCCAGACGGAGATCACAATGCCGCTGACTTGTATTGGTGCAGAAATGTGACATGCACTATCATATAAATACCTGTAGAATTACGTTCAGGCACAGCGGCCACGCGGTAACAAAGGGCCAGGTGGAGATCACAATGCCGCTGACTTGTATTGGTGCAGAAATGTGGCATGCACTATCATATAAATACCGGTAGAATTGCGTTCTCTGTTTCAGTTACACCTTGCAACACATACAACTAAAATGAAGAACACCAAGCCACCGGAAACAAAGTGGTTGAAATCCGGTTATTTTTGTTTCGAGCGAGGCTCTTCTAGGCGACGTCGTTCACATCACAACCTGCCAGGTCGTAGGTACCGGTTAGACTTCGGCCCCGGCTAAATACAAGGAGGGTATGTCCAGAGCCGACGATATTGGCGGAAAGGCCGAATGCCCGCGTGAGCTCTCATCATGACCGGCATCTGACCGTATAATGAAATTGATAATGGCTGAGCTTTGCTTAGCATGAACATCTCACAACTGCTTACATGCCTATGAACTGCTCCAGAAAATCCAATGCAAGCATGCAAAGTGGGCCCAAATGTAAGCCGGCCGCCGTCCCAGGAATCGAACCCGCCACCCACCCGTTACGAACTTAACACCATCGCGCGGCGCCAGGCATCCTCGCGCACCTAAATGTCGAGATATCTATCCAAAGAAAAACTATGCCAGCGATGCCCACTGCGGATTGGAGGTGCCAGCTCGCCGGCGGTTCAAATTTGCGAGGTGTGATTTGCGGAGAGCTTGCGAAGGCCGCTAGTTATTGGCTTGTGCGAGCTGCACCGGGCCCAGTACTAGTTCTGGATGTTGATTGGCGGAGAACGCGTGCGATTGGTGGCTTGTGTTTGGCGGAGAGGCGGCTTGGAATTTGCCATCGAAGCGTCTGCAGCCGGCGCCATCTAGCGGTGCCTGCTGTGTGTTTTATAAGCCCGTGGTGGCTTCGTCAAAAGTTCAGGTCGTTATTAGTTTCGTTGCTGACCAGTAGCATCACAAAATCAACCGTTGGTCGATAGCGAACTTTCACTGCGTTCCCAGTCCGTGTTACGCGCACATACATAACGTTCGACATGTGCGTGTGCGTGTGCGTGTGCGTGTGTGTTCAAAAATTCACATTCAAGTGGAGACCAACAATTGAATTGTTTGCCCTGAGACCGTCACTCGGCGCCCGCGCCATGCAGTACACAATGGTACAGTCTGGGGGTGGCGACCCCCGGTCCAGCTGGTGCCGCCATATGCTGCGCTGTTTCTGCGCGGCTGCCGCCGGCGCCTTTGCCGTCCAGCGCTCGGTCCTGTGTGTGGCGGGCCGCAGCTGATGTCTCGTCCCTGCCGCCCTGTCAGAGGGCTTCCGGTGCTTCGTGGAGGACGACCTGGTGGACCGGGCCACGCTCGTGTCGCTGGAGCAGGCCGGGCGGCTCAACTGGTGGGCGCGGGCTGGCGTCTGCCCTCCGCTCTGGCCACTCACCACCTCAGGTGGGTGTTAGCCGGTCCGTCACACCGGGGGTCATCTACTCACCGCTCTGGCCACTCACCACCTCAGGTGGGTGTTGGCTGGTCCCTCACGCTGGGGTCATCTGCCCACCGCTCCGGCCACTCACCACCTCAGGTGGGTGTTAGCTGGTCCCTCACGCTGGGGTCATCTGCCCTCCGCTCTGGCCACTCACCACCTCAGGTGGGTGTTAGCCGGTCAGTCACACCGAGGGTCATCTGTCCGCCGCGCTGGCCTCTCACCAGTGCACTCCTGGTAAAGAGGCGTGGGGCGGAGGAGGAGCTCAATTCCCCACACGCTGCGTCCACAGGTCGTCCATGGAGGTTAAGAACTATTGCAAGGGATGCACGTGGCCCATGAAAGCCTGCCCAGCTGTGGCCGGTGCGGTGCGGTGCGGCGCGGCCGTGAGACAGGTCTGACCGTCTGCCCAGCTGGTCTGCCCAGCTGTGGCCGGTGCGGTGCGTTGCGGCGCGGCCGTGAGACAGGTCTGACCGTCTGCCCAGCTGGTCTGCCCAGCTGTGGCCAGTGCGGTGCGTGGCGGCGCGGCCGTGAGACAGGTCTGACCGTCTGCCCAGCTGGTCTGCCCAGCTGTGGCCGGTGCGGTGCGTGGCGGCGCGGCCGTGAGACAGGTCTGACCGTCTGCCCAGCTGGTCTGCCCAGCTGTGGCCGGTGCGGTGCGTTGCGGCGCGGCCGTGAGACAGGTCTGACCGTGTGGCCGCCTGGCCAGGTGACGGCAACTGTCTGCTGCACGCCGCCAGCCTGGGTATGTGGGGCTTCCACGACCGGCTGCTGACGCTGCGGAAGGCGCTGCGGCCGTGCATGACGTCCGGGCCCCACGTGGCCGCCTTCCGACGCCGCTGGAGGTGGCAGGTGGCCCAGCAGAACACCGAAGCAGGTCAGCAGGCAGACGGAGCCCGACTGGCACGCCTCTCGTTGCTGGCGCGCGGTCCTGGAAGCGGCCGGGTGCTTCCACTACGCGGGTTGGTCTGTCTGTCTTTAACCCGAGAGAGATGACCATTTTAGAAGCGTGTGAATTTTAAGGGCGTGCCAACCGCAGAGCTTATTTGCGCCTGACGTAGGTGTTCTTGTGAAGCTTATGTCATAAATCAAGCAAGGTTGTGCCGAGGTCGCTCGTTGCGTGTTCAGTGATCACATCAGGTCTCCATGGCGAATGCGATTGGCACAGTGCCTAGCGTATGTGTGAAGCTGGGTCGGCCTACTGTAACCGTACGTTGCAGGTCTGGTCTATTCTGAGGAAGAATGGGAGAGGGAGTGGGTGAACGTGATCACACTGTCGTCCAGCGATCCACGCCAGAACGGCCTGGAAGGCTCCCAGTAAGTACTCAAGAGGTGAACTCCGCCCAGTAAGTGCTTTTGCCGCTGCCGCTGCCTGCTGCAAGTGCCTCCCAGATTGGACGCTGCCCATCAGGTACCCCGGCCGTCGGTGCTGCCCATCAGGTATGCCGGCCATCGGTGCTCCCCATCAGGTACGCCAGCCGTCGGTGCTGCCCATTAGGTATCCGGTCGTCTGTGCTGCCTATCAGGTATGCCGGCCGTCGGTGCTGCCCATCAGGTATGTCGGCCGTCGGTGCTGCCCACCAGGTATGTCGGCCGTCGGTGCTGCCCACCAGGTATGCCGGCCGTCGGTGCTGCCCATCAGGTATGCCGGCCGTCGGTGCTGCCCATCAGGTATGCCGGCCGTCGGTGCTGCCCATCAGGTATGCCGGCCGTCGGTGCTGCCCACCAGGTATGCCGGCCGTCGGTGCTCCCCATCAGGTATGCCGGCCGTCGGTGCTGCCCACCAGGTATGCCGGCCGTCGGTGCTCCCCATCAGGTATCCCGGTCTTCGGTGCTGCCCATCAGGTATCCCGGCCGTCGGTACCTCTCGTCAGGTATCCCGGCCGTCGGTGCTGCTCACTGGGTACTTCCGAAATAGACGCTCTCCAGTGTGTGCTTCCTGATGGTTATTACGACTGCTCGCCGCTATTGCTGGTTGCCAGGCATCCGTATAAGTGTTGTTTTGACTATCTCTTGAAAGTTCATAGTTCCCTTCATCTGGAACTATAAATAGTGCACGCTGAGCAGTTCGAGAGTAAAAACTGCTACCAAAGAAGCTTGACGGTCTGGTCTAGTGTTTGTTGGGGAGCAAAAGGAGATTAAGTGATGCCAAGAGCACTGGTACAGTCCAGCCACGACCCAGGTAACACGGCCACCGCAGCCGCCACCCCAGTGACACGGGCGATCCGGCCGTGATCTTGGGGTGACGCTGTCGCCTTACATATCGTTCATTGCCACCATTGTGTGTGGAGATCAGCTTACCGGTAATCACTGTTCATACGGTGATCGAGTCTCCGCTGTACCGCGACTATGGACGGGCTCTAGAGGTCCGCAGCACGTGTGATGGTATCGCGTGGCGCGCAGGGTACCGCTGCGACCATTTGGTACAGTTTGGTGCAGGCATGCTGGGTCTGTGGACGCGACCGTGTGGCGTGCGTCGGCGTCCTGCGCCTCCTGTCAGCCGGCGGTGCGGTGTCTGTTGCAGCGAGGAGGAGCCAGCCCGGCCCGACGCTTCTCTCTCCGTGTACGAGTCGCTGGAGGAGATCCACGTCCTGGTGCTGGCGCACATCCTGAGGCGACCCATCATCGTCATAGCGGACGTCACAATGAAGGTAGGCGGCGCTGGTGCCGACGGGGTCCGGCCGGCTGGCCGGCCGGGAGCCGTGAGGGCTGCCGACGCCGGCGGTAATGAACTGCACCGAGCCGGCACGGCCAGGCTCATGTTAACGACTAGGCTGCTCCGGGCTGAGTTGAGCTGGGCTGGGCTGGATTATGCTGGGCTGGGCTGGGCTGGGCTGGGCTGGGCTGGGCTGGGCTGGGCTGGGCTGGGCTGGGCTGGGCTGGGCTGGGCTGGGCTGGGCTGGGCTGGGCTGGGCTGGGCTGGGCTGGGCTGGGCTGGGCTGGGCTGGGCTGGGCTGGGCTGGGCTGGGCTGGGCTGGGCTGGGTTGGGCTGGGCTGGGCTGAGCTGAGCTGAGCTAGCTGAGCTGAGCTGAGCTGAGCTGAGCTGAGCTTAGCTGAGCTTAGCTGAGCTGAGCTCGATGGAGCTTAGTGGAGCTGAGCTGAGTTGAGATGACCGATATGAACCGGTGGTCCGGCCGGCAGGACGTACACGGCCAGCCGCTGGCGCCGATCCCGTTCGGCGGCGTGTACCTGCCGCTGGAGGTGCCGCCGGCTGACTGTCACTGCTCACCGCTGGCGCTCACCTTCGACGCCGGCCACTTCTCGGCGCTGGTGGCCATGGCGCCCGAGCCGGCCACCGACAGCGCCGCCGCCGAACCGGCCCGCTACGCCGCGCCAGGTTAGCCGCTATCACGATAACGCGGTCAGTCCAGCAGCGGTCACGATAACGCGGCCACTCCAGCCGCGGTCACGATAACACGACCACTCCAGCCGCCATCACGATAACGCGGCCACTCCAGCCGCGGTCACGATAACACGGCCACTCCAGCCGCCATCTCGATAACGCGGCCACTCCAGCCGCGATCCCAGTGACATCGCCCGGGCCACAATAACGCGGTGACGTTGCCGCCCTTGTCGTAATGCCTGTGATATGGTTACTGTAGCTCAGGACCGGATGACGGTTCTACTGAAGCTTTCACTCTGGCGACGCGTCTGTCATATCTCCGATCCTTTGAATAGTCTGCTGTAGCCCTGACCCTGGTGATGTATCTTTTGTAGCCCTTATCCTGGGGATGTAGCTGTTGTAGCCTTGATCCTGGTGATGGTCTGTCCACTGTTATTGCTCTGATCCTGGTAATGGATCTGTTATAGCTCTGATCTTGTTGATGGAACCGTTGTAGCTCTGATCTCGTAGATGGGTTTGCTATAGCTCTGATCCTAGTGATGTATCTGTCGAAGTCCTGACACGTCTGCCTTACGTGTGATCCTGGTGCCACGTCTGCTTCAGCCGTGATCCCGGTGACGGATGCGGACGGCGTGCTGCTGCCGATCCAGTTTGTTGTTGACCCGGGCCCAGAGGTGGCCTGGGAGAAGGACCAGGTGGACCCGGTGGTGCAGGCGCGACTCACGCTGCAGCCCCAGCACAAGCTGAGCCTGCTCCGCGAGTACCTGGACGTGGTGGAGCTGCCGCTGGACGGTTCCGCTTCTCCCCGACCGCCGCCTCGCTCGCCGCCGCCGGCCGCGCCGTCACCCCCGCCCCCGCCTCCGCCGCCGCCTCGGCCCCCGCCTCCGCCGCCGCCTCGGCCTCCGCCTCCGCCGCGGCCCGCCTCGGCCGCCGAGCTGCGGGACGGTGACGCTTGCTCTCGGCGGCCCGAGCCTAACCTGCAGCTGCAGACGGTGGTGCGACACATGGGCAGCATCGGCAAGTCGATGGGCAGGAAGATTCGTGACAACCTGGGCAGCCTGTCGCAGCGGATGGCGGTGACGCCGGGCCGGCGGGCCGCCTCAGCCGGTGACGTGCGGACGCGCGCCGCCGCCACCGCCCGCTGCCACTGTCTGCTGGCGGCGCGTCTCGACACCAGCCGACAGTACAAACACCACGAGGACATGATCAAAAACTACCTGACGTCGGCGCGGGCCCGATACGCCGAACTGGAGCGGGCGCGGCAACTCGACTGCGACTGCGCGCCGCGTGCCGAGCTGGGCCGCGCGCACGGCGTCGGCCGCTCCACCTTCTACGCCGGGCCCGACCCGGTCACCTACGCGCGCACGCGCGACATGCCGGCGGTGCGGCGTCCCGGTCAGCCGGACCCCACGCTCTACCTGAGCCGCTCCACATTTTACAACGACAGCGGGCCGCGACCGCCGCCCGACCAGTGACGACCGGCGCCCGTCCGTTGCCGCTCGGCCCGCGCCCGACAATCAAAAGAGGTGCGGCGGCGCGTCCGGTGCACGGCCGACCGGCTCCTCCGTGTTCACTTGGCGGGCTGACCGGTGTGGGGAGTGGTGCTCGTGTCCGCTGTGAGGCGACCCACTCATGCGGGGAATTACTCTGCGCTCCTCGGTAACCGACTTCCGCAGTGGCACCGCTGTCGTGGCTTTGATTTTCATAAAGTCACAGACTTTCTTAGATCTTATCGTATGGTGAAGTGCACCCATCTAGTCCGTCTTTGTAATGTGTTCTTTCCAGCCGCCATCAGGCTACGACTCATTATTATCCATGATATTCTGAATTCATTTTGTTCTCCGCGGCGCGGTTTGGTCCAACTGTCCTTACTGCGATTGTGATTATGGCAGGATAATTACTGTGTTCCTTTTGAAGGCTGCTCTGGGGTCATTCGGCCTGGCCCCAGCGGTGGCGGCCGCGCTGGCAGGTGATGCATGTCGGAGGGCCGATGCAGAGATCAGCAGACTGGCTGTGGCCGCCGCCGGGAGTGCCGGCTGCGGGGTAGTACGGCCTGACCCGTCCGTGGCAGCTCAGATGAGTCGACGGCCCACCAGGCCCGGCTGCTGCATTACCGCTGGCGGCCGGTCGGGGCCTCCCCAGAGCCCCGACAGTGTCATGCCCCTGCACCTGCGCGTCAGTGTGTTGGTCTCGGCCAGGCTGGCTGACGTCTTCCCATGCTACCGCTCCAGGCGGGTCATGCGTTAGGTCTAGTCGGCGGCTAGCGGTGTATTTCGCTCTGGCCTCGGCAATGAGCTTGTGCCGGCCGTCTTGCGTCACTCATGCGTTGGGATGTTTTTACGTGCTCCTAGCTTATCGCACCATATTGTGACGTGCCACGAATACATTTTTTTTTATTAGCTGTTTTCGTTATGCGGCCGCCTCCGACGGCTAAGCTGCGCTGGCGAATGCCCAGACATTGTTGGATTCTGGCGGACCAGCGCCCAGCGCGCCCCTGCGGCCGGCGCTCGTGGCGCCCTAGCACGCAGCGGTGCGTGAAGTGAACGGGGAACGGATCGTCACCGTAGCCCGCGAGTCACGAACGCGGGTGTCCTGCATTTCTATGTGGTTTTGAACTGAAATAGCCATGTTGAAGATCGTTCGGCGCAGTGTGCAGCCGTGTCCTTGAGACCTAAACGTCTGTAATTCCTGAGCTACACACCCACGAAGATGGGGAGTATTTCAAGGTCACCTTGACATTCATGACGTCATAATAACGTTATTCAAATCCTGGCACTCCGCAAGCCATCCGGTGACCAAGGCCAGAAAAAATGTATATATAATAGTCGAGTGATACATATCTGGCACTCGTGAACGCGATATCCAGATGCAGCGGCTATCACTTGGCTCTCAATATTGTGCGAGGTACGATGACGTGATCAAACAATGACGTATCGTGGAGCGTATGTGCTACGCTAAGAATTTGTGTTGTCTAGAGCAATCTTATACTTAAAAGTATACCACTGGTTATAAGTGAGTTGTTGCGTTATATATGATGTTTGATTCAACGTCTTCAAACGTGAAACATTCCCGACTTTATTTTCCCCGGCATCTGGTGGTAGAATCGGGGTAGTGAAGGTAGAATCTTTATTTTTGGTGTTGCGGTAGCTGCTCATCTGTCCAGGGGATAACCTCAGAGATTATAAAATATACGCCGAAAGAAAAAATGGTTCCGAATGTCTCAAAATTCATTTGTTACATTTAAGGGTTAAACGGCATATATATTTTACAACGTTGAGGTCGTCCTTTGGACAGAGTAACAGCTACGGTAACACGAAAAATAGAGATTTTTAGTGCTCCATATTCCAATACCACCAGATTCCAGCACCACTTCCCGGTACTGTAAAAACCAATCCGTTGAATTCATCGATCAAAATATCGCAGGTGAAATATACGCTCTGCCACCTAACTGCATGGTTTATTCTCCTAAAGTGAGCAAAGGTACTGCTTTCAAATGCGTCATCATTTTCGTCCAACCATTGACCACAACTTAACTTTACACGCAAAGCGGACGTTGCGCGGCCTATGAAGACTGCAACGCCTGGCACCGATGAGTTGTTTCTTAGATTTTCAAGCGCGCATGCTGAAAACCGCGTTACATGATTTGTATCACATCAGTTCAGGATGAATGTTGAACGCCTCTAGACAGCATGGCTTTACCATGTTACTAAAGACTGCTTACCCACTTCGATCTAGATTCGCGGAGGCCTCGGTATCTCCGTGCAGCCCAGATAAAGATTCTGACAAAGTTTATCATCTCGTTCCGTTTAGAATGTGTCCACTGGACCACTGTAAAATGAAGAGCGCCAGTGATTTACTTCTGTCGATTTCGCAGTATCTAATAGTTTCTTTTTTCAGTTATAGAAGGAATAATTTAAAAAAAATATATATCAAAGAAAAAATCATGTTATAATAAAAAATCACCTTCAAAATCACAAAACACCACGTTCGCTGACAACTTTGTTGTGAATGACCACTGAATCAGGTGAGCCCAGTTCTAACCGTGCTGAAAATACATGGCCAGTGTCTTTGCAACCCCAAAATTGTCCGTTATGTGAGTCCTTCTGATGACCAACACTGGCAACGGCATCGACGGATTCTTGTGAGAGACGCCCCTGATGCTCTTCCACGCGCCAGCTATGGATGTAAACCAGCTAATGCTGTTGATGTAAGCTTGCCATGGAAAGCGTTTCGCACCTCGCAATGTACGTCTCACTAACGCCCTCCCTTGCTTAAATGTCAGCATCCCTGCAATGCTCCGTTCACCAGAGCATCGGGACACGTGGAGGCTTACACGAAGTGAGTGGGATCGATGGCCTGGCGGCCGATAAGATGGTGACGTTAGCGCCGGTTATGAGCGCTCTCGCCATGTCAACATCCCCGGGTTTGAAATCGATGACACAAACAGCCTAAACTTTCCCCGGTCGACCCTCCGAAGGTTCCACTGAAGCGGTTTCATTTCCGGGTGAGGAATGCTCAGATGAAGTCAGATCAAATGGTGGTCGCTGCCACTCTGGCAATCATCTACGCACCAAGTAAACTGCACGGCTAGAGTTGGTGTGCATAGTGAAATTTCCGTGGCTGGGATACTACCAGATAGGGGTTTTATGTGCGTGTGATGACCTATGTTCAGAACGCAATGGCTGTTTCTATCTACACAGCCCCCAGATGCCTGCCTCTGGCGTTTGTATGGTACTGCCCCACACCCGCTTGTGCGAATTAAAGTCATCAACGCCGAGAAAGGTGGGGGACCGGTGAGAGGGACCGGGTGGCCTGCCGCGGCGCGCGCGCCATCACCCGTAAGTCCAGGAACCTAGGCCGGCCGCCTGTGCCAACTGTCTTCCCACGCGTGGACGTCGTATGAGAGTGACAGCAGACCGTTACTAAATAACCAGCACGAAAGGAACTGCCATTACTATGAGAAACGGCCCAAGACGGGCTCCCTCGTCGACCTGGATCCCCCAGAAGCCTGTGCTCGCTCAGTAGCGCGCTTATGACGGAGTACACCCAGCCGCCACCCGACGTGCCTCTAGCAGCAGCTTTCCGCACGTTGGACGTAGGAGCGGGACGGCGTACTGCCTCGAGCGGGCTTTCGTCCCTCACTTTGGGCTCTCCAGGGGCTGGCATTCGCTCAGGGGATAGGGCGGCGGCCGGGGCTGCCTGTCCAGCACTTGGGTGTTCCTCAGGAGCGATCAGCCTGGCATGACAGGTGAACTGGACAGGTGAACTGAACGGACAGGTGATGGCGCTCCTCCACGTTCACGGACGCACCAAGTGCCGAGTATGGGCGCGACCGCCGGCCATGTTGGACAACAGTTCATCCCTCCCCTGTGACAGACGTCTCCACTGTCTGGGTCAACTCCACCATGCGTCAAGCAGGGGAGTGCTCATGCATGCTCCGAGTACTTAAGCCGCTCCTGATGGAACCCAGGCGCGTGATACTGCTTCTTTTTAACAAAAGCTAGTGCCATTTTTCCGCAAAACGAAAAATTTGGCTCCTGTCAACTTGCTCAGGGTGTCAGCAATACTGCATATACGAGCTCCGTTTATTTTAGAGGTTGTGGCTACCGTAACTTATGTCTTGTCGGGGTGCGTATTATTATGCATAGCGCGGGCTTCGGAAAAACGACAGACATTGGGCCACTTTCATCACGACAACCTCCTTCTCTTTCACCCAATCCTGGCAGCAGCGAGAGGCCGCCTGGTGGTGACCGGTGCGGTTCAGGCGCTGACGCTGGTCTGGCTTGTAGTACCTGGCAGTGTGGTCTGGAGATGAGCAACATCTGCATGGAACGAATTCGGTACGTGCATGCGAACACGCAAACGTTGCCCTCTGTCTCCTACCCCTATAATTTCAGTGGTGCTGAGCACATCAAAAGTGAGAACACTTTTTTATGTCACTGTTCTTCTCGTTTTCGGCGAGTAAAGATCCATCTCGTTCAGGAGTCACGTCTCTTGGCTCACTGGCCATTGAAATTGAAACACGTTGTGGTGTCTTCCGGTCAAGTCGAAGTCAAACGGCCGGTCTGTTGGAGAAACCGCGCGCCAGTTCCCTGCGACGGAACCAGCGGTGGTCTTGTTTGTGAAGTGGCGATCCATACGTAGCTTTTGGATTCAGCGCGCAGGCTCCCCACCCACCAGATCGGAGCCTGATACAGCGACAACACACTGGGCAACTACCGTGCCGCGAAGAACACCAGGCGCCGTGCGTGGGCCAGTGGGCCATGAGCGTTGCTACTGGAGCCATCGGAAGCGTGAGTCTGCGGGAGCCGATATCTGATCGGCTTACGGAGAGCTTACCAGGCGCCTGCCGTGGGTAGGCCGGAGTCCGCCCCACGCCTAGGTGTGAGGGCAGACGCTACGTCCGACAGCTCGCCCTCGACACCCGCCGCGGGACCCGCTTGACTCAAGTCAGTGCGGCAGAAATAGGACGCCTGACCGGCCGGCTCCGTCGTGGCGAGTCGCCACGAGATATCCGCAGGATCACAAATTTGGACCTAAGGCATGTGTTGGGAGAATGTCCCGACTGACCCGCAGGGAACCCCCTCAATGACCAGGAACCTTGCTTTGCCCCCGGCAATCTGACGGGCATGGCAAAACCCAGGTAAAACTGGAAAACCGGGGCCAAGAGGTCATGAATTCTTACCCTGACCAGAGTCGGAGCCCTTGTGGGAGGCACCTTCAGTCTGGCGCCTCCCCTTGGCCGGAAGGAGCTCTTTAGAAGCCTACTTAACCGGCCGCAGGATCATTGGGGCGCTGAATCCCGTCGCCACGGAAAGGTCCTCACGCGGAACTGGGCGAGTGGCAGCATGTGCCTTTGATAACACCGCTTCAGTGTCATTGCCCGACACCGAAACATCAGGCTCGACCGCCGCGGCTATTTGTTTAATGGGACCCTCTCTAGTGGTATCACTGAATGCAGACGGTCATTCGGTGTGCGGTGCATACATTACGGTAGCGTTTTAAGAATACTTAAATTACACACAGAGAGTGGAAACGTGTGCATACCATAGAAATTGCTAACTCTGAGCTATTGTACAACACACAAAAATCAGTCCAACCGCCCGTTCCTTTGATATGACCTCTATTCAATGTCTCATTGAAAGCAAGCGGCCGCTCGGCACGTGGTGCATGAATCACGGCGGTGTGTTTGTCGCGCGGAGAGTGAGCCGTGCTGATTTGATAGGGCTGGGTTTGGTCTTTGGCACGGCACCCAATTATCACGCCCGGATGCCGGTGGCGGTTTTTGTTTAATAGGACTCCGCAGGGCGTATTATAGATGGGCGGCTGGCTGCTCTGGGTGGCACGAGGAAATGCCGGCCGGATGAAAAAGTACCCGTGGTCACCCCATTGCCATTTGATAACAGTGTTCCAGGGCTATGGCACGACATGGAAACGTCGATCATGATATGCAATATATATATGCAATATATATATATATATATATATATATATATATATGTGTGGGGGTGTGGGTGTGGGTGTTTGGGTGTGTGTGTGTGTGTGTGTGTGTGTGTGGGGGGGGGGGGGGGTGTGGGGGGGTGTGGGGGGTGTGGGGGGTGTGGGGGGGGGGGGGTGTGGGTGTGTGTGTGTGTGTGTGGGTGTGTGTGTGTGTGTTGGCAGACGCGCGCGCGTCTGCCAACAGCAATGACAAAGGTAATAAAACTGGAGACCTTGCTTTCAAAACCAAGTCACAGAATGAAGGCCCTTCTGTCATACATTCCTTATCTGAGCCCTGCTCCCGTCCGCCGTCGGTGACCACTGTCCTGGCCCGGCTGTCTCCGAATGACTGACCGCGAACTGATCCGTATGGCTGCCTTGCTGCACATTTCTGGATCAGCATTACTACTGATTGGTGTGTAAAACATATGTTGGACACCTGCAACAATATGTTTTCCAAATTATCTTCCCTTACCTCACCACACCACCGCAGAAAAGAGCTTCCGGCAAGCTGTTGCCTTAGGCATGAATTGGCCCAACGGACACTGATTGGCCATCATTCAACGCAGACGACTTGATCTGCTTTTGTGTGTAGGCAGGGACGCAGCCAGAGCCTTGCCAAGAGGGAGCCTATGGTTAACAAAAGCCCTTCTGAACTCACCCCCCCCCCCCAAAAAAAACCCGCATATTAACAAGGGACATGGTATTCTTCGTTTTGTTGTTATTTTTACCTTGTAATCAGAGCAGGAAACAAAGGCTACCGTGAGATCAGTGCTGTTTATATTTTGAAGCCAATGAACTGCAGAAATCAGGCAGTGAACGACCGCATGGATAAAATCACTGGCGTCCTTAATTAACAGTGGTTTAGTGGACTCTTTCTAAGCCGACAAAATTCAGAAGCTTTGTCAGAATTTGTTATCTGGGTTCCTTTTATTTGGGTTCCACAGACATTAGGGACATCGCGAAGGTAGATGGCAAATCGACATGTTTGATCCGAATTTGAAGATGAAAATTTGAACGTGGGTTGAGTGACCAACAATTTGTATTAACATGACTAAGCTAAGTTTGTCTGGAAATCCTCAACACTCAGTCAGAATCGAGTAGTGGTGCAATCAATGTAACACAGCTTTTTTAAAATGCGCGCTCGCGAATCTTGCAACAAAAACCTCGACACCAGGTGTTGCAGTCTCAATAGTCTGCGGGGCGGTAGCCCAGTAGCTAATTTTTAGCCGTGGCTCACCGGTGAAAAAAGACGATGCCTCTGAAATAATTGCCTTTCAACATTTAAATCCATTAGTGATACAACTTATGTGCCGTAATTTTGTGTGCGCACGCACAAATTTTATAACAAGGATCTCTACTCCAGGCGTTGCAGTCTCCATAGGCCGCGTTGCGCCGGCCCGGCAGCTGATACTAAGCTGTGCCCAACGGGTGGACGAAAATGATGACGCTTCTGAAAGAAGTGCCTTTAAACGCTTCAGTACACCAAATCTTTCATTTAGAAGGGAGTCTTGGTGTATTTTTCACGAGTGCGATTTTTAGACTGATGATCAGAACCGATTGACCCGTAAAGCACCGCGAAGCGGTGCTGGAATCTAGTGATACAGCTGGAAGAGTAAAGGTAAAATCTCCATTTTTCGTGTTTCCGTAACTCTTAATTTATCCAGAACACAGATCGACACAGCACCCGCCGTCTGGTAGCATTTGCAGTTGCGGGTACCGTTTGGTTTTACGGAACCTGCAACCCAGGCCATCGCTGTCCCTGCTCTCGAGGTTGCGGGCGGTCGCGTTCAAACCTTTTGATGTAATTCGTTTCACTAATCCATTCTGGAAAAGGACCGTTCTCAGGCAAACATGGAATGACCTTGTTCGTTTTTTTTACTCATTCCGACGCACTGCATTCAACAACAATGAGACCCCCACTCTACTTAACAATAATGAGACCCCTTATTTCCTTCCGGGCAAGGGGACCCTTGAGTAAAACACCAGGTGGCACATAACCGTTTCCGGTCAAGGGCTGAAGGGTCATTCCGTCCCAGAGGAAGAGTTTTTCTCTTCGCGTATACCATTGATCCTCGCAAGGTGTTGGCAGATTGTCGTAGTTTGGATGTCCTCCCCTCTCACTGGAGGTCACAGATAGATGGAGATTCCTGGGGCATTCCATTCGACATTAAACACCCGATGGGCCGCGTTCATGCGCCCCCGCATGCAATCGGTTGACGGCCAGACCCCCACAGGAGGTGTCGACGCAGACGTATCCTGTCCCTCCCACTCCGGACACAGCTCGTGTGACCCGACGCGTGGTGGAGCCCACGTGAGCCCCAGAGTTTGTGTGCTCAGCGTAACAGTCGGGCCTCGCTATGACGGAGGTGATGTCGCAGTTGTCAGAGGAGACAAGGTGTCCGGCCCGCTCCGTGATTTCAGAGGCAACGCTCTCGTATTGTAAGCAGTGAACGCGCCTCCGTCGTCGATGGAGAAATGTGCCGAGTTTACCAGGCCCGCCCCAAGCATTATCAACAGATGCAGCTGGTGTGCTACCACATTTATTACCTGCCATGTTCGCGTCCCTCCACGACATAGACTCACCCAGAAGGCGTGCAATAGGCTATTGGTAACGAGGTCCGGGGCCGTCTTTCAGCCGGCCCTGTCAGCGGTTAAGCGGCGGTGCCCGCTGTGTTTATGGCCGCGTTCGACCTGCCGTCAGCACGTTTGTCAGCATCAACTACGTCCCAATATTCGCCCTAAGTCACGTCACTTGACCTCAAAATCACGTGGCCCGTGACCTCATGCACCGGCTGACGATCACTATGACGCACCGGCTGACGATTATTCTTTGTCAGCCTTTCAGCATGAGAAGAAAGCGCTACCAGATAATAATCACTCTTGCTGAACCTGGAGTTTGATTTGATAGCTCTTCCGCAGGCAAGTACGTCATGTGGGGTTGGTGCATTTGTCTCTAATTTTGGGGGAAATGCGACGCGAGATAGATAAGGATGGAATTGAAATGCTCATAGTTGCCCTGAAAAGGTGAGTGATGTGCTGTGTGGCTGCGTTGCCCCGGAAATTAAAAGCGTCATAGGTAAACAGTAAAAATGAGAGGGACGAAATTCAAATGAGTTGGAAATGGGAAGAAGGTCGGATGAGGAAGGGTCACATACGGATGGGATGGATGACCGCAATCAGGGGTGTCAATTTCGATAAAATATTGGGGGCCAAATGGAAGGCGCCATAACCTTGCTCCCCTTTTTTGCACCGGATTTAGCCCACTTCATTTTGACTAAACGCAATATATCTTCTTCATCTCTGTATAATCTATAAGTCATTAATTTGAGCAGCATAAAAATCATGCAGAGTTGAATACAGGGAGCAGGCACTGGTTAGGTTAGGTTAGGTGAGGTCAGGCTAGGTGAGATGAGATGAGGTGAGGTGAGGTGAGGTTAGGTTAGGTGAGGTTAGGTGAGGTGAGATGAGGTTAGGTTAGGTTAGCTTAGGTCAGGTTAGGTTAGGTTAAGTTAGGTTAGGTTAGTTTAGGTTAGGTTAGGTTATGTTGGGCTGGTTATCTCGTGAAAAGCGTATCACTCGGCACAGAACATGCATCTGCTTCGTTCTCGTGCTGAATTTGGTATTGGCCAGCATTGGAGACAAAACAACTTCAGTTTCGAAATTTTTCCTTTGTTCCATGCAAAGTGGCCGCGGCGACATTTGTTTTTACTCTCATGTTGACAACAACTGCACTGAACGTTTGTTCCATCATTGTGTTTCGTTTGCACGGGCAATCTGCTTTCAAACGGAGCGGAACTCAGAAACAAACGATGGAAATTGGCGCGCATAAAAAAATCTTGGTCGTTGGGATTAGAACGTCTTACTACCCAAAAAAGGCCGTTTTCAAATTCTGCAGAGAAGTTGCGTTACACGTGTTTTGACGCAGAATTGCCTTCCCGTGCTGAGGTCTGACATAAACTGTTTAATGCCGACAGGTTTTCAGTGGGGTACAACCAACGTGAAATTATGTTGAAAAATGGCCATGTCGTGCAAAACTCGTCAACCGGAACAAATCACGCCTTCCCTCCGTACTAGCGCTGAATATGCTACTGGCCCTTATTTGTGACAAAAAACATCCGATTCTGAATTTTCCTTTTTCGCAATAAAATGGCCGCTGCGAGGTTTGTGTTCACTTGCATGGTGACAACAAACGCATTAAATTTGTGTTCAATTATTGTGTGTCGTGTGCACGTGCAATGTGCTTTCAGACAAAGACGGTCTCAGAAACAAGATCATGGAAATTAGCACAAATCAAGAATGCCGCATGCTTCAAGATGTGCAATCTTATTGTATTATAGGTCATTTGAGGCGTAATCGCACGGCGAACACGATAGTGTAACTGAAAATATTAACACATGTATATTTATTACTTCATTTGAAAAAATACTTACTAGACGCGCTGGATGTAGATTTTGCAATTGGTGTAGAAACTGTTTACATGCACAGAAACACTTGCCGCTTATTCACAAACTAAAATGGCTATGCCTTTTTGCAAATTCAGTGCGAGTAGCAAGCGTATGCATGTTCTGTGCCGTGCATGTCCTCATGCATGTTGTTGACAACATTTTACTGCCCGGGTAATGAAGAAAAAAATTGGGCGTGACCATTTTTTCGAAAAAATGAAAAACTTCCAAAACCAGTTTTTTGTAACAGAATGAAAGGGCATGGTCAATTTAGTGTGTGGATGCAGCAGCAAGTGTTTCTGTGCATGTACACAGTTTCTACAGCAATGGGCAAATCTGCATCATCCGCGGCTTGTGAGTGATTTTTTCAAGTAACTTAAGAACTATACACGTGTTAATTTTTTAAGTTAGACCATCGTGTTCGCCGTGCGATTCCGTGTCTAATGAGCTATAAGACAATAAGTTTGCACCACTTGAAACATGCAGCATTCTTGATGCGCACAAATTTCCATGGTTTTGTTTCTGAGACCCGCTGCGTTTGAGAGCAGATTGCCCGTGCAAACGATAGACAATGATGGAACAAACATTCAGTGGCGTTGTCGTCAACATGCAAGTGAGCACAAATCTCGTCGGGGCAACTTTGTTGCGAAAAAGTCATGATTCAAAAACGGATGTTTTTTCGTCTCAAATGAGGGCCAATAGCAAATTCAGCGCCAGTAGGAAGCGGACGCATGTTCTGTGCCGGTCGCCGCGTTTTGCACGAGATGACCATTTTTCAACAAAATTTCACGCTGGTTGTACCTAGCTGAAAACCTATCGGCACTGGGCAGTTTATGTCACACGACAGCACGGCAAGGCAATTGTGCGTCAAAACAGGTGTAACGCAACACATGTGCAGGATTTGAAAACGGCCGTTTTTTGGGTTGTAAAGCGTTCCAAACTCACATCTCTCTAACCAATTGAAAAAAGGTTGTTTTTTTGCAAACGATGTGAAACGATGTTACCAGATGTTGACCGCCTTTTTGATCACCAGGTGATGAAGCAAAAATTTGGGCGTGACCAAATCTTCTTATAAAATGAAACTTTTCCAAACGCGTTTTTCTTTGTTACAGAATGAAAGTGCATGGTCCATTTAGGATGTGGATGAAGCGGCAAATGTTTCTGTGCATGTAAGCAGTTTCTACAGCAACTGCAAAATTTGCATCATGCGCGGCCTGTGAGTGTTTTTTTCAACTAACTTAAAAACCATCCACGTGGTAATTTTTCAAGTTAGACCATCGTATTCGCCGTGCGATTCCGCGTGTAATGGGCTATAATACAATAAGTTTGCACCACCCGAAACATGCAGCATTCTCGATGCGCGCAAATTTCCATGGTTTTGCTTCTGAGGTCCCGTCCGTTTGAAAGCAGACTGTCCGTGCAAACGATATACAATGATGAAACAAACATTCAGTGGCGTTGTTGTCAACATGCAAGTGAGCAGAAATCTCGCCGCGGCCACTTTGTTGCGAAAAAGTCAAAATCCAGAAACGGATGTTTTTTCCTCTCAAATGAGGGCTAATAGCAAATTCAGCGCGAGTAGGAAGCAGATGCATGTTCTGTGCAGGTTTACGCGTCTTGCACGAGATGACCATTTTTCAACATTAAAATTTTCCAAACGCGATTTTTTCAATACAGAATGAACGGGTATGGCCCATTTAGTGTGTAAATAAAGTAAAAAAGTTATACAGCATTTGAAAAATCTCCTTAAAGCGCCGCTTGTGAGTGTTTTTCAAATAACCGAAAAGCTATCCATGCGTCAGGTTTTTTAAGTTACACCGTCGTGTTCGCCATGCGATTACGCGTCTAATGGCCTGTAATACCACATGATTGCGCCACTGGAAACATACAGCATTCTTGATGCGCGAAAAGTTCCATGGTTTTGTCTCTGAGACCCGCTCCGTTTGAAAGCAGATTGCACGTGCAGACCGTACACAATGATGGAACAAACATTTCGTGCCGTTGTTGTCAACATGCAAGTGAACACAAATCTCGCCGCGGCGACTTTGTTGCCAAAAAAAGTCAAAATTGAGAAACGGACGTTTCGTGTTGTCAAATGAGGGCCAATAGCAAATTCAGCGCGATTACAAAGCAGATGCACGTTGTGTGCCGGTTGCCGCGTTTTGGACGAGATGGCCATTTTTAAGATAATTTCACGTTGGTTGTACCTAGCTGAAAACCTATCGGCATTGGACAGTTTATGTCACACCATGGCACGGAAAGGCACTTCTGCATCAAAACAGGTGCAACGCAACACCTCTGAAGAACTTGAAAACGGGCGTGTTTTTTGGTAGTAAAATGTTCCAAGCTCGTATCTCTCGAACCAATGAAAATAGAAGGCTGCTTTTACTTGCAAGCGATGTAAAGCGATGTTGCCACATGTCGACTACATCTTTGATCACTGGGTGATGACCGGAAACTTTGGGCGTGAACGTTTTTTCAAAAAAAGAAAATTTTCGAAACACAATTGCTTTCATCACAGAACGAAAGACCATGGTCCACTTAGTGTGTAAATGAAGCGGCAAGTGGTTTTATGCGTGTAAACAGTTTCTACAGTAATTGGAATATCGGCTGCAAGCGCCGCTTGCAAGAACTTTTTCAACTAACTTAAAAACTATACATGCTTAATTTTTTTAAGTTACACCATCGTGTTTGCCGTGCGATTATGCGTCGAATGACCTATGATGAGACATGATTGCACCACTGAAAACATACAGCATTCTTGATGCGCGAAAATTTCCATGGCTTTGTTTCTGAGAGCCGCTCCGTTTGAAAGCAGATTGCCGGTGCAAACGATACACAGTGGTGGAACAAGCATTGAGTGACGTTGTTGTCAACATGCAAGTGATCACAAATCTCGCCGCAGCAACTTTTCGCGAAAAAAGGCAACTTTAAGAAACGGACGTTTTTACGTTTCAGATGAGGGCCAATATCAAAATCAGCACGAGTACAAAGCGGATGCATGTTCTGTGCCGGTTTACGCGTTTCCCACGGGGTGGTCATTTTTCAACAAAATTTCACATTGGTTGGGCTTATCGGAAAACCTATCGACAGTGGACAGTTTATGTCACACCATAGCACGGCAAGGCAATTGTGCGTGAAAACAGGTGTAACGCAACACCTGTGCAGAATTTGAAAACGACCGTTTTTTTTGGGTAGCAAAACGTTCCAGACTCATATCTCTCGAACCTATCAAAATAGAAGGCTGTTTTTACTTGGAAACGATGTAAAACGATGTTACCAGTTGTTGACTACATTTTTGATCACCGGGTGATGACGAAAAACTTTGGGAGGAACATTTTTTCGAAAAAATGTAAATTTTTGAAGCGCAACTTTTCATTTAAGAATGAAAGGACGTGGTCAATTTGGTTTGTAAATCCAGCGGCCAGTGTTTCTGTGTATGTAAACAGTTTCTGCAGCAATTAAAAAGCCTTCATCGAGCGTCGTTTGTGAGGGATTTTTTCAATTAACTTAAAAACTGTACATGTATTTATTTGTTAAGTTACACCATCGTGTTCGCCGTGCGATTATGCGTTGAATGATCTATAATAAAACATGATTGCACCACTAGAAACATACAGCATTCTTGATGCGCGCAAATTTCTTTTTTGTCGGAGACTCTCCTTTTGAAAGCAGATTGCTGGTGCAAACGATGCACAATGGTGGAGCAAACATTCAGTGGTGTTGTTGTCAACATGTAAGTGAACACAAATTTCGCCGCGGCCACATTGTTGCAAAAAAACAAAATTCAGAAAGGGGCATTTTTTCATCTCAAATAAGGGCCAATATGAAATTCAGCAGGAGTCCAAAACGGATGCATGTTCTGTGCCGGTTCACGCGTTTTGCACGAAACGGCCATTTTTCAACAAAATTTCACGTTGGTTGTACCTATCTGGAAACCTATCGGCACTGGACAGTTAATGTGACGCCATAGCACGAGAAGTTAATTGTGCGTCAAAACAGGTGTACCGCAACACCTGTGGTGAAATTGAAAACGGCCGCTTGTTGGGTAATAAAAGGTTCCAAACTCATATCTCTCGAACCGATGAAAATAGAAAGCTGCTTTTACTTGCAAACGATGTATAACGATGTTACCACCTGTTGATTATATTTTTGATCACCAGGGTATGACCAAATTCTTTGCGGAAGACTATTCTTTCGAAAAAAATTAAGTTTTCAAAACGCGATTTTTTAATTACAGAATGAAAGGCCATGGTCCATTTAGTGTGTAAATGCAGCGTCCAGTGTTTCTGTGTCTGCAAACGGTTTCTGCAGCAATTGGAAAATCTGCATCGAGCCCCGTTGGTGAGAGTTATTTCAAATAACTTAAAAACTATACATGCGTTAAATTTGCAAGTTAGACCATCGTGTTCGCCGTGCGATTACGCGTCGAAAAAGTATAATAACGCATGATCGCAAAACTAGAAACATAAGGCATTCTTGATGCGCGCAAATTTCCATGGTTTTGTTTCCGAGACCCTCTCCGTGTGAAAGCAGATTGCCGGTGCAAACGATAAACAATGGTGAAACAAACATTCAGTGGCGTTGTTCTCAACATGCAAGTGAACACAAATCTCGCCGCGGCCACTTTGTTGCGAAGAAGTCAAAATTCAGTGACGGACGCTTTTTCGTCTCAAATGAGGGTCAAAATCAAATTCAGCACGAGTGCAAAGCGGATGCTTGTTCTGTGCCGGTTGACGCGTTTTGTACGAGATGCCATTTTTCAAAAACAAATTCACGTTGGTTGTACCTAACTGAGAACCTATCAAAACTGGAACAGTTTATGTCACACCAAAGCACGGGAAGGCAATTGTGCGTCAAAACAGGTGTAACACAACACCTGTGCATAATTTAAAAACGGCCGAGTGTTTTTTTTCAAAATTTTCAATTTCAAACGGAGGGCTCTCAAAACCAAAACCATGAAAATTTGCGCGCATCAAGAATGCAGTAAGTTTCCAGCGGTTGTAATCATGTTTTATTATGGGTCATTCGATGCGTAATTCGCGCGGAGAACACGATAGTGTAACTTAAAAAATTAACCCATGTATAGTTATTAAGTTATTTGAAAAAACCTTCTCAAACGCCGCTTGATGAAGATTTTGCAATTGCTGCAGAAACTGCTTACCTGCACAGAAACACTTGCCGCTGCATTTACACACTAAATCGACCATGCCATTTCATTCCGAAATGAAAGAATCGCGTATGGAAAATTTTCATTTTTTCGAAAAATGGCCCCCCAAAATTTTTGGTCTGCGCCCGGTTATAAAAAATGTAGTGAACACGTGGTAACATCGGATTACATCGGATTACATCGCTTGCAAGTAAAAGCAGCCTTTTATTTTCATTGGTTCGAGAGATATGAGTCTGCAACGTTTTACTACCAAAAAACGGCCGGTTTCAACTTCTGCAGATGTGTTGCGTTACACCTGTTTTGACGCGGAATTGCGTTCCCGTGCCGTGGTGTGACATAAACTATCCAGTGGGGATAGGTTTTCAATTAGGTACAACCAACGTGAAACTTTGTTGAAAAATGGGCATCTCGTGCAAAACGGGTCAACCGGCACAGAACATGCTTCCGTTTTGTACTCGGGCTGAATTTCATATTGGCCCTCATTTGAGACGAAAAAACGTCCGTTTCTGATTCTGGACTATTGTCTATATGTAGAGCTCTCCTTCATGCGCCTTGTCACAACAAAAAAGTCTCCCGGCACACGCGCTTCGAGCAAAGCTGTATCCCTGGTTACAACCACACGCGCTAAAAACTCTTCCATGCACAAAGTATATGGACGACCTCAACGTACATGCACGATGATCTTAGCTGGCATAAGGCGTTAAGTTACCAGTGCCATGTTGAGCTTCGTGTCCGTGGGATGATCGATTGCATGGGGTTAAGCTCGCGCAACGCTTAAAATAATGTAACATTTTTTGGAGCCAAGGGCGATGATCTGCCTCTCTCCGCCTATAATATTCTCGCTAATTAAGTCGTCATGGTATAGACAGCTGTTGTGAGGAATGCATCTGAAGTAGTTGTGCATTTGTACTTTGAAGTACATTTGACTGTCCCGACTCGTCAGTATCATCTCTGCTGCGCGTCAAATGTGTTTATTGGGAAACAGCTGGTTTTACTAGCCACCGTGTTCAGGAGATTCTTATGGCGTTCTTCATGACATAGATGACGTAGCTATGGAACGTCATAAGTTGTTTCCCGAAGGGGCGGAGTATCTGACAGCATTTTCCATCAAAAGACGGTGCCCTGCCAAATGTGCAACTGGGCTGTTAGCTGCCTAATGTTACCCTGAAAGGAAAGGCCCGCTCTTCCTTCGAGATATCACAGAAATAATGAATACTATATATATATATATATATATATATATATATATATGTATATATCGGTTTACATAAGAATGACACAAAATGATTACCAATCAAATCACGCAACAACAACCCACAACACCTCGCACATCATTGTGACGCCACTGAACGTCACTTACCAAGGCCGCAGATAGGGAAGCTAGTATAACATGTTTCGTTTATCTAAAACCCAAAGGAAATATGACATCGAGATACTAAGGCTGCTGGTGGTGAGGTCACTCCGTGTGAGAATGCGGGACAAGGACTATTTTATTGACTTTCTATTGCTCACGCCAAAAAACACACCATACAACGTGTAATAATTAAGTTAAATCATCCACAACAGTATCAGACACAAGCAAGGTTTGTATGTGTTGAAATGCAGCTTCTGATGATAACAAATGCACTTTGGGCACATGGTGTGCGGCAATGTTTGCGACGCAGCTCAAAAGAGGGGAATGGAAATTTCAGACAATTTCTTCCAATAATATTTTGCACGGTTCTTCTAGATATTCTATTCCAGATATTCTAGAATATTCCATTTTATTTTGTTTATTCTTCTAGGCATTCCAAAGGCGGTTAGGAGGTAGACAAATTAGGCAACCATATATACATGTAAATAGTATATATATATATATATATATATATACACACACACATATATATATATACATATATATATATATATATATATATATATATATATATATATATATATATATATAGCCATATAGCAGTGGTATGGAACAAATATTAATCGGCTGATAAGAATGCGTTTTTCCGAAGATAAATCTCAGCTGGCGCGGTCTCTATGGCAATGTGGAACGGCGACGCACTGCTAGTGTGCGGTCGGTGTGAGGTGTGAAATTTGCGGTGTGATGGAGGTGAGATGAGCTTGCGTCCGATTTTAACGGAATGTATACATTGTGTTAACAGCTTAGAATGTCCTTAGAACGTTAATAGCTGTCCTCTGTCCATCTACCAGTTACCACCATATTCTGCAGGCATGGGAGAACAGGCGGCCCACCATGCTCCCACTTCGCCGGCCACGCGCGGTCCCAAGTCGACAAAAAACAGTTCAACTGGTCTGATGTTACATATGGCACCTTTCGGCTGGGTTTTCCGCTCCCCACCGCTGGGCTGATGTTTCTACAAAGGGTTTGGTGACCTCCCTCTGCGATGCGACTCTGGATGTCCCCACAGGTATCGCGCTGAAAGGCAGAAAACACAGACTGTGTGGTGTAGAGACCCGTGAGCAAAAACGGCCAAGGCTTCATGGCGGCGTGCCACGAAGTTGACAAAATTCAGTGATTGGAAAAGCTGTGAGCTAGAAATTTTGAGCCCCATTACACTGTCTAGGACCCATGCTGTTTTCGGGGACCTATACGCCCACTTGCAGGATCATTTCGAGGGTAATGGCCGACAATCAAGGGTCCGACTAGGGGTCCCGTAGAGTTGGCCAGACACTGTATCAAAGGATCCTGACCCGCAAATGTCCATCAGTGGGCGCCTTGCGCCGATTGGTGGCCTCTGGGGCAATGAGGGCCCTCAGGCGATTCGCGACCACTAATTTCGAACAGTCTTTCCCGTGGTGGCCTACAGCCCATTTCCAAATCCGGAACCATTTTGTTGTCCACGATTGCCAGCCAGAGGACCCTTTGCATTGGTCGTAATCCCTTAGGCAATGGGGAGCCGCTGTGTTGGACAGGGGGGGGGGGGGACTGTACGCCTAACATGAGACTCCATGTCGACAACGGCCCCGAGTCAGCAATGGTTCCGTTTTCTGAGTTGAGACAGAAAGGTGACCCCGAATGTCAGAGAATTTCTCAAATTGACCGGCCCGCTGGTAATGAAAAAAAGATGGGATAAATGCCAATGGTTCATAGTGAGGCAGTGAAAGGGCACTGCGTCGGAATGGGCCCAAGAATGAACGTAGCCCTGGACCTCCACCCCATTTCGGTCAGGGTCCAAATGAGCTGAACCGGAATCATTTGCCAGTTATTGAATCCTTGTGTCGGTAAGCGATCCTTTGGCATCAGTGAGGCCCCCTGCGTCGATCCAGAATCAAATGCTCTGGTCTAAGGGAGGGGACCAATGCAATGTGCATCCCTCTGTGGTCTTCGTGATCGACCAGAGTGCCCCGGCCACCGTGTCTCCAGAATAGAAGCCGGCAAGTACCCCGGTTGGTCTGTTTGGACGGAAATCCCTTCAATCCCTGACCGGAAAAGGCAATGGAGTTGCCTAGTGTTCTGCTCACGGGGCTCCATGTCCACGAAAGGTAAGAGGTCTCCTTAGTGTTCAATCCACTGGGTCCCCCAGTGAACAGTGATGACAAATGAACAAAACTGGACCCAACGAAATATAATGGGCAAATCTGGTGATTCATCTGGGTGCCTTTTCACCGGGAGCCTTTATCCAGCTGTGTGCCGCCCCCACCCATGCTACCAATGCTTTGGCCTTCCCTCTGTTATAAGATGGACCTTGTGGGATCTCAGATAGGCTCTCCTCGGGATAAGGCGTTTAGATGGCCCTTTCCGAACCTGAGATGCCCACTTTCCCAATCTAAAATGTGTTATTTCATGTTTTATAAGGGGCCTTACGAAGTCCAAACTATACTGGTAACGCTCTGTAATAGCGCTATGCTTTTTTCACCGCAACTTTCGACATCACCGTCGTCATGACAAGCGCCATGGTACCCCTACTGTTGCGAATGAAAGCACGTTTGTGATTGGCCCAGCAGGCGGTGAGGACCTCTTACCGGGAAGCGCATTGGTTAAAATTTCAGTCATTGCGTCACTATGGACCCTGTAATACTCCCATACCCAAAGCCAAAGTGCGCCTCGAAGAGCCACTATCGGAAACGCCATGGGGGAGAAATACAAGCTATGGTATAACACGATGTTGAGCTTGCGGGATAATAAATTCGCGTTTGCATTTATTTTTGCCTGAATAGAGTGTTTTAAGCCTTCGTGGCAGACACTACACTTTGACAACTTAGTGCGCTGCAAACATAACAGAACAGACTCGTTCGTAAAGCAGGACCAAAGAAATGTGCCTCTTTCGTAATGGTGCGCGGGAGGTGAAATAAGATTTCCACCGCAGGAACGGCTACTTCAAATGGAAATTCTGAGCCATTCGAAAAAATTTCGGGAAACCTGATACTGCTGATCAAATCGCACGCGTCTGATCTGGCACGATCTGAAGTGAAGAATACTAAAAGGTATCATGCTCCCTTTAACAAGGTCTAACACTGTCATTAGCAAGAATTCGTTCTGATGGCTCAGCTGGTTAGAGCGTTTGCATTCCACTACACTTACCCGTGACGCGGTGGATTCGAATCGCTTAAGGCGCTCGTTGTTTATTCTTGACAGACACGGTTTGCGACCGGTGGCAGCGATTTACAGTCTACGTTTGCGGGGCCATCAATCTGTCTGTAACACCCAGATACCAATTCTGACAAAGCCTCTGTATTGCATCGGCTCGAGATGGAGTCCATTGAACCATTTGTAACTTAAGAGCGCCGATCATTTATTCTATGCAATCGTCTAACGCCTGATTCCGCGGTTTATTCACTTACAAATACAATCAAAATTGATCTCGCGGTAGTTTGTCGCTTCTCTTTCTACTCTGGTTACAAGGAAGAAATAAAAACAAAATGAAAACCGTGCCCATTCTTCACGAGTAAGCTACATCCGGCAATTAGTTTTGGGGGTGACCATCAGGGGGCTTTATCAACCCTGTGCCCCCCGCCCCCCCCCAAGCAAGGCTCTGGCTACGCCCCTGCCTACAAACAGAAACAGATCCAATCAGCTCCGTTGAATGAGGGGCAATCGAGTGTCGGTTGGACCATTTTATGCCTAATACAAGCAAATTCCCGAGAGCTTTTTTGCGGTGGTGTGGTGTAAGGGAAAATCGTTCGGAAAACGCACTGCACCAGGTGTCCAGTTTATATTTTACACGCCAATCAGTAGCAGTCCTGATCCATAAACATGTAGCAAAGCAGCCATACGATCAGTGCACACTCAGTCATGCGTGGGACGGCCGGGCAAGGGCAGTGGCCGCCGACGGCGGGCGGGAGTAGGGCTCAGATAATTAGTTCCAAAATCTGTCATGTGAATAAAGAGGGGACAAGAGCCTCCATCTCTTACTTTCCCCCCCCCCCTCCCCGGGCACCGGACTTGCTTCCCAGACAAAGCTCCTGAAGTGTATCCTGAACCTGGCCCCTCTCCCACTTTTTGAAATGTTCGTACGCTTATGGCCTACCATGACCCTTTAGCAGAAGGCGCCGTGCCGGGAAAATGGGTGCGATATCGCTGGCTATACCAGCAGAATGCCTGTAACTGAGCAGACCGCATGGAAAGACTATGCACACCGCCAACAGCTTCAGGAGACCAGAGTGCTTCTTGCTTAAAACATTGCGAGACGCATGCGGCCTACAGCTATCAATATGCTGTGCCTTCTTGTTCGACTTGAACCTGATACATTATTTATGGCTTCATGTAGGCAGGCATTTGTAGCACCGCGTTCAGCTGATAATTGTATTACTCTTTGTATTACTGTGCTCCTTTTATTCAAACTTATAGCTTGCGAAAGGCTAAAATATGAGTGGCGTACTTGGATTTATGTTTATTACAACATTTTCATGCCATTTAAGTTGTGCTGATGGTTTTAGAATGCGCAGCTGACAAAGCTCAGGCATGTCTTTCACCCTCCGGGTGGTTGAGGGCGACCGGGGAGGCTTCACTCCCGCGCCAGAAATAACTGCGATTCTATGAGGTCGGTGTCAGTGGTATGCAGACAGGGGGACGCCGCTCCGGCCGGACCGTGGCACACTCCGCGGCACGCCGTGCACAAACGGCGCCCTCCCTCATGTGGTGGCCAAGGGGAGAAGGCGGCGGCCCGACCCCGAGCGGTGAGTCGAACTGCTCCGAGGCGCAGGAGCTCACGATTGATTCGGCGCTTGCACTTTAGAAACGAGCTTTTTGCTAGTTCGGACAGTCGTCTCACAGTGCTGAACAATACGCAGCTGCATTTGTGTCGAACATCAAACACCAGAACACACATCGAAAATGCCTGCATAGTGCATAGCGTCATCGCCATCGACGTGGAATGTGATTATGTATGTGTATGTCATACAACGTGGCTCATGCGCTTATGCCAGGAAGGCGACGTGCCTCTCAACGTGAGGGGTGAAAAGGCTAAATGCAGTGCATTTTTCTGTCAATTTTTTCTCACCTTTTTTGCCTTTTTTCTCACCTTTTTCTCACCTTTTGTGCATTTTTCCTCACCTAACCTTAACTGTCGCTGCTTTCAGGTATCCTTGTAAGAACGTGATGAAGTAAAAGAGCACACGTGCCGGTTAAGAACTACTTAGAAAGCCACCAGCGAACCACATTCCTTGGTGGAAAGTGCGTGCTGAAATTTTCAGTCAGTTCCCAGCATCGCCTGCCGGCGAACGGTCCGAAGTAGTGAGGTGTTGGAAGGGGCGATGCGCTGATTGATGACTCCGTGAAGGCTAGGTGGTCGAAGTAAAGTCAACCAGTGTGGGGAGATTTTCCGCTCCAGGGGACACTTTTGTAAATGGGATTGAGAACGCGCTCCTATACACCCAAGGACAGCTTGTAGAAGTTCATAGTAACCAACTGAATATTAAGCATGCTGCGGTCTTATCATTGTTCTGCCAATCTCCTATCAGGTCCATGCGGATAGATGCTTTGTTTTGCCGATAGATATTAGGAAACCTGAGAAGTTATGCTGTGTTTTTGGAGACGCATCACCTGAATACACCATGTCCTGTGAGCATGTCATGTTTGGCTGATGCTGCGCAATTTTCTGTTGATGCGCTGGGTGAAAACTTAATCCTGCATAGCATCGACGAGATTCTCAGTGTGCCGTTGGTCATGCTTATGGCTGATCTTGTCACGCAAGTTTTTAGTGTTTAAAGTCTCGTCCGACTTGATTTTACTGTTGCTGGTATATACTGGTGTCAACACTTCTACGATACTTCATATAAACCTGTGCTGGAATATCAACTATGCATGAAACAAACATCACGAAATGTTAAAACACGGAAAGCGTTGTGACATGTGGCGTATTGAAAATTACATTGAACGTGGAAGTGCGCTACTACTTCGTTGGTACGCGACGCTACTGTATGTGGGCGCCGATGGTGATCTGTGGCGTGTATCGTTCAGTCTTTTGGTAAGTATCTTGGTATACTCATTGCCAAACGATGTTTTAATTTTTTCTTTTAGGTTGCAGCTAGGACCGGGATAGGCCTTGCTGTGAGGAAGTAACTGTGAGGCCAAGGCCCTGCTGTGAATGAGGACAAGTTCAACAATTAAAAGGCAAATGTCAACTGCAATATTTGACATCCCTACCAGTCCGCGTGAGGTTTTAGGAAGCCGTATATCTCAATTTGTCCCTTTGAGTTTTAATTGGAAGCGAGGTGTGAATGGAACTAAGCTATGACTAAAAAAGCGCAGGCCTTGTTACCGTGGAATATTCTTTGGGATGTCTACCCAACAATTCGTGAACGTTTAACCCTACCAGTACCTATGCCCACAATGTCTCAAAATCTGTAGATGACCAACTCAACCTGTTCCTTGAGCACACCCATGACTTTACCTATGCCATGAGATGTTCTAACGATAACTTTGGTTGCCATGCGTGGGACGGCCGGGCCATGACAGTGGCCGCCGACGGCGGACGGGAGAAGGGCTCAAATAATTAGTTCCAAAATCTGTCATTTGAATAAAGAGCGGACAAGAGCCTCCATCTCTTTCTCTCCCCTCCCCACCCCCACCCTCCCGGGCACTGGGCTTGCCTTCCAGAAAAGGTTCCTGAAGTGTACCCTGAGCCTAGCCCCTCAACATTTTTTGAAACGCTCCTTCGCTTATGGCTCACCATGACTCTTTGGCAAAAGGCGCCGTGCCGGGGGAATAGGCGCGATATCGCTGGCTGTACCAGCAGAATGCTTGTAACTGAGCAGACCGGATGAGGAGACTATGCGCACAGCGAACAGGTTAAGGAGACCAGAGTGCTTCTTGCTTAAAACATTGTGAGACGCATGCGGCCTACAACTATCAGTAAACGTTGCCTTCTCGTTCGACATTGAACCTCATAAATTACTTTTGGCTTCATGTAGGCAAGCGTTTGTAGCACCGCGTTCAGCTGATAATTGGAATCCATAACTGTTAGGCGCCTGCACCCTATCCGACGTTGAACGTGCAGCGGACTGATGCCATGTCGGAGTCCCTTAATATGACTGGGGGGATGCAAGCCATCCGTGGAGCGACAAGGAAGCCGCTCACTGCCGACTGGACTTCTGTTCGAAACCTGATGAATAATTGTGTTTTGAGTTCAAAGTTCTGATGTTGAATAAGCAATCATCAAAATACCAGGAGATACTGGCGAGACGATATGATAATGCTAAAATGGAGCTAAATGAATACTTATTAAAATTAAGTATAATACATAATGCCGAAAAATCAGACGCAAAGGTCTCACTTAATTTCATCAAGCAATTGTGTCGGTCTGCAACACCGGGGTGATGCTTGCGCTGCCGTGACGTAATCACATGGTCAGCCATAACCTTGTAATGCTTTCGTTTTTCACTCTGTGCAACTATGTCAAGGATTTCGATATTGGAGGAGAGAGGAAAGTCTACGTTTGTTCCTAAAAGTGGCTTTATTTCACCACGGACGTACGGAATTTATTGCGATATTTAAAACAGCGTTGTGTTAACTCTTCCCACTTGTTTTTTTCTGCGTCAGCGTCGAATGTTTACTGTCATCATTTATATGCGCTCATATTATTACATACAAAATGCGGCAAGGATGGAGGAACGGCAAGTTGATAATGGGGAAGGGTGGCACTCGTCCCCGGGAGCTCCCATGTGAAAGTGCTCCTCATATGTCGGCAAAAATAGGATGCACTAATAACATGATATCCATGCGGTATAAATCATAGGTCAGTTATTGAATAAAACGAACCAAGACATTTATGTTTTGCTCCAAAGCAGTATCCTGTCAACCCAACAAAATATTTTGAAGTTCTGGCTCATCCAGGTAACTTGACCCTTTCAAGCTTTCACCAAGGCATTGAGTTTTGTGATCCATTGAGTAAGCAACACGTCCAACTGGCTTGTATGTGCACACCTCGCATGACAGCAGATTTCACGTGTTGACGATGTGTTGCCAATGCTCGAGCTACGCAGCCAAGCAGAACTACATCTATCGCGTTGAGCTGACCTTCCAGAGAAATAGGTAGCAGATTTGAATAGAGCAGCCAACGTGAAGTGAGAGTGACCTGGAACGGGGGCAGGAACCCGTGTGTTATCGCTCACTCTGGCGTTTGTTTATAACTCCCAGGTATTGGCTTAAATAAAATGCCCCGTGGAATACAAACCCTCACGCTACAATTCTTTGTCGACAAAATGCGCTAAAAAATTATCTTTTGTCAGATACTGGCCGACATAACGTGCATTACGCGCGCGCTTACAACCTATGGCATACATTTTGTGAATATGAAGGGATGTGAGATAAAAGGCCAGCCCTCGTTTCTGGTAGGTGTCTGATTTCTTGTCAGTGATTTTCTTTTCTCTTTTGGAGTGTAGTTTGGCTTTGGAAAGTGCTTTGGCTGATGAACATCAATATATAATAATACCCTCCTTTCTTGCCGGGGTGACGACGACGACGCAAACAGCCTTAGCCGCTGTATGCGTCGTTAAGCACCAGTAGCGCACAGGACAATATGTTATAGCATCTTGTTAATCGTATATATTAAAGTTAGAGGAATTTCTTTCCGTCATCAATTTTGCGACCGTCGCACAAAAAAAATAGTCATTTACCATAGGGTATCATTAATACTTTAATGCACACACAGATGTTTACAGAGCAATGTCAGACCCAGCAGACCTATCTCCACGGCCTGGTAGGAGTTCAATGCGGGAGGCCGTGACTGACCCTCTCAGCAGGTAGATGCTAAAAGTGGCAAGCGTAAAAAGCATACTTGTAAATGCCGACAAAGCTGGCGGCCAGGTGTTTAGTGCCTTCTGCCTACTGACTTGATTACATCCCCATGACAGTTATATGCTAACACGCAGTGGCAGCAAGGTAGCCAGCAGCAGGCTTGGGTGGCGACGACAGTTCGGCCGAATAGGAAGGGAGTGAACAGTAAACTCACTGGCTTGCGGATGCAGGTAAACTGTACTGATACAGAGCCGAAAGAGGGAGGGTCTTAAGTATAGTATAGAAATATGGCAGCAACGGCACGCATTTATCGACTAGCCCTAAGAGTAACATGGCGAAATGTTTTTTTTCAGGCCCACGGCCTTCTAAATATTGAACATATATGTGCATGAAAAGTGCATAGAAATGAAGCTTGCACACTTTTCTTTCCAGAATCTAAGCCCAAAAGGGCGCGCCGCGGCACTTCCAAGCTATAAGGCAGACATAGGCCTATGCACGCGCTGTGATATCCAGGTGGTCGGATCGAATCCTTTTGCTGCCAACTCTTCAGTAGAGTTGAAATAGAAACTAGATATAATACGGTCACTGACCACCAATTAAAACATTGAGTACGAACGATCTTTCGACTATATATATATATACGTGTGTGTGTGTGTGTGTGTGTGTGTGTGGTGTGTGTGTGTGTGTGTGTGTGTGTGGTGTGTGTGTGTGTGTGTGGTGCGTGTGCGTGTGCGTGTGCGGTGTGTGCGTGTGTGTGTGTGTGTGTGTGTGTGTGCGTGTGTGTGTGCGTGTGTGTGTGTGTGTGTGGGGTGTGTGTGTGTGGTGTGTGTGTGTGTGTGTGTGTGTGTGTGTGTGTGTGTGTGTGTGGTGTGTGTGTGTGTGTGTGTGTGTGTGTGTGTGGTGTGTGTGTGTGTGTGTGTGTGGTGTGTGTGTGGGTGTGTGTGTGTGTGTGTGTGTGTGTGTGTGTGTGGGTGTGGTGGTTGTGTGTGTGTGTGTGGGTGTGTGTGTGTGTGTGTGTGTGTGTGTGTGCATATATTTAACATATATAGCCTAAAGGT
>NW_023596576.1:25828943-25869889 GCF_011947565.3 Pollicipes pollicipes | reverse complement strand
GGACGAGGCTGTCCGCCGTGGAGCGGCCAGGGCGGAAGCCGTTTTGGTAAGGGCAGATAAGATTGTGGGACTCTAAGTAGGCCCTGATTCGAGCGGTGACCATTCTTTCAAATAATTTCGATGCACAGCTTGACAGAGAAATAGGGCGGTAGCTCGAAGGATCAGACGGAGGCTTACGAGGTTTTAGTATCGGGATAAGAGTGCTAGAGCGCCAAGTGTCAGGGAACGTTTCATTAATCCAAATATCGATAAAGCAGAGAGGAGATTTAGCAGTCCAGACTCAGACAGATTTCTGAAAAAAGCGTAAGCGATCTAGTCTGGACCGACCGAGGTGTTGCCGCACTTGCTGAGGGCCAGCCTCAGTTCGTACGGCGTGATGAACGCGTTATAGTGTTCAGTGTTGTCAGTAAAGTCGAGTGCATGGAGTGCGATGTTGAGCGAATTCTTGAGCTGTTGGGAGTATTGATCTGACTATGAAACGCGGGCGTAGTGTAGTGCAAAGTGCGTGACGACCTCAAGCGGCACCTCATAGTGCTGGCTGTTGACTATTTGGGATTTTGCAGTGGTATGTGCGTTTATTGGTGAAGCTCCCCATCAGTGACCACATTTTTGACAGAGGGTTGTGTCGGTTGAACGTGGTAGCGAAATTTTCCCAGCTTTCCCTTTTTGCCTCTTTTATTATTACGTTAGCTTGTTGCCGAGCCCTGCGAGCTTCCTTCTCTTAGGCTGTGCAAGTACAATTGCGAAAAGCGCGCGTGGCCCGGCGTCACAGGGCCACTACGCGCTGACACTCGTCGTTCCACCAGGGCGCATGTTTGGCCCCAGGTCGACGATGAGTGTGTGGAACAGAGTGGTGTGCAGAGGCCAAAAGACTTCCAAAAATCAATGAGATTAGGGGTCGATTCAGGGGGGTGAGCCTCGTCTATATAGTTTTGAAATGTGGTCCAGTCCACTTTGCGGAGGTTCCATCGAGGGAGGAAGTGGAAATCCACCTGTCCTGAGGGGACTTTTCATCCAAGGTGAATTGGATAATGGTCACTGAACACCGGATCCGTTTGTGCGTTGTGAATGAAGTGTGGCGCGATGCGTGGTGTTGGGAGAGCCAGGTCAATCACAGAGTAACTGATGGCTGTCCATCGGTGTTGTATGTGTGTACTGTTGAGGTATACGAGGTCATGAGTATGTAGTAGTGTGTGGAGCATGGTGTCGCGTGTCTGTGTTGATTGCTACCCCCACGCTCGGTGGTGGGCGTTAAAATCGCCCAAGATAAGGCAAGGGGAGGAGATTTGAGATAAGAGTTCGGAGAGCTGGGCGGCGGGGAGAGGGTTATTTGGGGGTAGATAAAGAGAGACGAGAGTGAGGTCAAGTTGTGCGATTCTCACGTTAATTGCTGTAAGATTCAGATTAGTATTAAAGTGTACTCGATGGTGCAGTAGATGGCTGGACACATACAGCGCCGTGCCGCCACGGCGAAGTGTGTCATTTACATTATCGGTATGGATGCAATAATTTCGAATATTAAAGTTATAGTTCGTAGAATCAGAATTATGAAAAAAGGTTTCTAGAACAGCGGCAATCAATGGTTATGTTTGTTCGTTCGTTATGTTGGTTATGTATGTAGTTCGTAGAATCAGAATTATGAAAAAAGGTTTCTAGAACAGCGGCAATCAATGGTTATGTTTGATCATATATTCTTTGAGTTCGTTCCAATGGGATGCTAGGGACCTGTTATTCCACTGGAGAACGAATGCATTAAATGGGGTGTTCATTTTCTGGGGAGGGCAGTGAGGCCGTCTTGCTGCCTGTGCAGCGGTGCGGGAGGGCATTTGGGCATGGCCGGCGCGGGTCCGTTTGGAGGGGGCGGGGGAGAGGGAGGGCGGGCGGCGCGGGGGTTCTCTCTCAGGGGACGGGGAGGTAGTCCGACTCGACCCTGACGGTTCTGCCCCCAGACTGGTCCGGGGAACCAGTCGTTGATGACCCCGGTTCCGGCAAGGCTCTCGGGCGCGCACAGCGTGTGCCGCTGAACGGCCGTGAGGTCTGAGGTGGCGTCAACGGTGTCTCGATTCTGGCCTGAGGGGCCGGGAGACGAGCCTCAGGGGCGAAAGCGGAGGGTGGTGGCCCGGGGACCGGACCTCAGGTGCCGGGAACCAGGCCTGGCCGGCCAAGGTGCGGGCCATGAGGGCGCCCCTCAAATGGTGCTCGTTGGGCGGGATCACACGTCCGCTGTCCACTTCACCCCGGGCGGCTGGGGTGGGTTGGGCGTGCGTCTCCGCCGGCGTGGGCCAGGCCCCAGTCTCCAGGGAGGGAGCGCGAAGGGGGAGGAGCGGGGAGGAAGCGTTGTTCTTTTGTTTTTCCCTGAGGTTTGCCCGGATCTCCAGCCAGGCCGAGCAGGCCCAACGGTCCCATGTCGGGTGGGGGCCAGTGCAGGACGCGCAGCGCGGCTCCTGGGCGTCGCACTGGCGAGCTGAATGACGGCCCGCACATACCCCGCCCCATACCCCATACCCCCACAAGAGGTACGGCGGAAGAGCCATACCCAGGAAGCGCAAACGGAGCAGGGGGTTAGGTCCCAGCTCCGGACGGGGCGACGGCAGGCGCACCACCTCGGTGACACCCTGAGCGAGACACTCGCCGAGAATGTCCTCTTCGGACATGTCGGCGAGCCCCGGGGCGTACACGACCGCCTGAACAGTGTTCAGGCGGTCTGCCATGATCATTGCCACGTCACGGACCAGAAATCAGCTGAGTTTTAGTAGCACGTGCGCCTGATGGGTGCCGTGAACTTTGATAAGGAGGGTTCCCGAGCGAAGGGGTTTGGCCCCCTCAACCTCTCCTACATGGTACTCAATTTCGCGGCGGATGGCGAAAGGGTTCAGGGATGCAAAACTTTTGCCGTCCCCATTTTTGATAAGAACGAACGATGGCTCGTTCGGCGGCGCGGGCGACGGGGGAGTGCGGGCCCCACGGCGGGGGGTGGGTCCCGGTTTGCGGCGAGATGGGGGTGGGGGCTGGGGCGGCATGCTTCGTGTTTTGGTGCTTGTGCTTGTGTTTTTGCTACAAGTGAGTGCTTAAGGCGATAGAGTGTGGGCTTAAGACCTGGCAGTGTTGCTTAAGGCTACGCGTGTAGGTTACGTGTTCGAGGAAACGGCGAGACGAGACCGGAAAAAAGCGATCGACGACAACGACAACGAAAGGAAACCCTTCACCTGACGACGTAACCCCCCCCCCCCTCCCCCCCGTTAGGCGTTAGACATAAGAGGTGGTGGGACAGAGAAGCCGGGACGTCTATAACAAAATGTTTTGTGCGTGACCGTGTAGCCTTTAGCATGCTTATTCAAGTAACTGCTCGAAAGAAACGTTTCGGTATCAGTAAAACTAAACTATTAACCCTTATCGCCTACATCACAAGCGCATAAACTACAAATCAACATCAAAACGATGCATAAACAATCGCAGCTTTCAACCTATTCCGGCCTGCTCGAGCATTCTCATGGTTCTACAGTTTTGGGTCCTATTCACAGTTTATCATCTTTAACAAAGTCAGCTTAATGCATGTTTGGCGATGTTTCACTGATGCTCTTCGTCGTGTCTATTTCATACCTAATCCACCAGGTACCAGCAGCGCGGAAAGAGGCAAGATTTGGGGTTGTTGGAGGATGACTCCAGTGCGCAAAATAGGTGGAGCTAGTATCAAATACTGTTGTCTAGACACATAAAAAACTCCTCTAGCGTCACGAATATCAACATTGGTGCGGTTTGACAAACCTGTAACTTAATTCTTAATCAATGTGCCGAGAAAAAACTTTGTCTCAGTTCATTCCAAGACATTTGCCCGCATGACCACGCGTCACATTGGACGAATGTATTCTCAGTTGCTGATTAATGAGAAGCGCAGAAAAACGTAGGTACTCAGGTGGTGACGACTTTGTGACAACGAGTTTCAAACAGCCGAAACGACTGCTATGCATCTTAGTGCGAGACCAGGCCACGCTCATGTCATGGTCCTTGACGCTTGGTCCGATCTCGGCGTTCCCATATTCTTCCATCAATTTCTCTGGATCGTTGTGATGCCACGTTCTTCCGCGGGACTGCCCCAGTCTCCTCGACAGATTCGAGGCAAGGTCGCATTTTTTTGCAGCCATGTGTTGTTTTGGAAGACTAGTATCTTACTTTTACGTGGCTGACCCTTTTCCGTGCCGTTACCACATACCAGGTATAACCACGTCTCTCACAAAAGGCAAGTGCATTCACCAGCGCGGAGACAAATACGCCCGTGCGATCTCACATATCACTCAGAACTCCAAAGGAGGTCCTAATTACGATCGCAACGTAGAGTTACAGCGGCAGGACGATTCCGATCCAGGGGCATCCTCTCGGCAGCAGACAGGGTTGGCGAGGGTAGCAAAGGGGCGGCAGCAGACAGAGGGGGGAGGATGAGTGACTACCGGCTCACTCTTTGAATGGTGTGGTAGTAAAGCTAGACCGGAATCGAAGTGAGCGGAAGAAAGGGTTGTGCGGTGGGTTCTGTTCCATGGCATGCGAATGGATTGAAGGCATACATCGCCGAATCGGCTGCACCAGTTCCATCTTTTTAAAGATTCGGCTGTTGGATACATTTACGGGCACGCTAAGTGATGCTTTTCGAATGAGCCCTGACACCAGCATCTGATTGTAAAATCATGGGTGAACAGTAAAATTGTACAGCAAAAGCCAACCTGCCACAGTGTCTGGCGGTGCACGTTCCATCGTTAAGGTGGGACCCTCTGGCATTACTTGATATTTTCAGCACCCGCTGGTACCGGCCGCAGTCCATACCAGCTCGGGTCAAATAGCGAGGTTAATTAGTTAGTTATTGAGCTTTAAGGGTGCGTGGACTGCATTGGTTACTTGCACCTATTGGCCACTGTTATAATAAACAACGCCACAGACGTTCTTTGTTACTTCAGCTTTACGTCACTAAATGTAATAACCCTTTGGTGAAAAAAAATGTCACGAGAGTACGCCACAAAACGCATCAGACAACTCCTGTCGTGGCACTGCGCCATAGTTGTAAAGAGACGACAATCCCCGACGTTTTGTCCACTGCGGCATGGCACCCGTGCATTTCAAATGATATCTCAACTATTTTGTATGGGAAATAAAACCAAGAATGCTCCAATATAGTCCCAACCATGTTTTAATACAGCCTCTTAAATCTCATGTTTCGTATGTTCTGAGGCGAGGAGAGCATTCGTAAGACGCCTCCTCACCGTGCGCATTACTAGGGCATGCGACGACATACGGAAAGTAAAAATTGCGAAAGAAATGCGGGGCAGTTCTTATTGCCATACCGTGCACCTCTTTCCCCGCCCCAGTTTTAGGGCTGTAGCAAGATATTGTCAATACAAAAATGACTTAATGCAAAATGTAAATGATGCGCAGGCTGACTAACAAAAGCAATGTAACTGGTTAGGACGGAATCATGCATAAGTCCCATTGGCAGATGAAACTCCAAGCTTATTGTAAATCCATGATCAACTATAAGCTGGTAGCATAAGCCCTTTGACCAACATAGATGAGTCACCATTGGCACTCACTGCTAATAAACAGCTACATATGTGTATGTTATGGTTATGTTGAATGGAGTGCTTGATATGAACAATGCGTGAGCTTACAACATGCAGATTACCACACTTCACAGTAGGAAGCAGACTATTATGTTCCCTAGTACTGTCATACAATAGCAACCTTTTTCCATTTCACCAGCGGAATGAAAAAAAAACTGGAATTAGCATTTTGCACAGCCCAAAGTGATTGCACTATTCACAACATTTACAGTTAAGAACAGTGTGCTAAGAAAGTACGTCGCTTCATTAAACGCGATACTGTGAAACAGCCATGCAGCATGTTGCAGCCATCAGGCTGCTTCACTCCAACTATTGTTCACACAAGTAATAACACATGTATAACAAGAACGTATTACTGTAGTAAAATAGCCATGCAAACCTGCTGATCATTTCCATTTCCTTATGCAAAGTTGAAGTTGTCGTTGGGAAGCTGTGCTAGTTCGTGCACTAGTCCAAATGGCAAGGTCGTCGGCAAAAAGCGATCTCACTACTTGTGGAGGAAACATTTCAGTTGTCGTTAACCATGATAACAAAAAGCGCAATGCTGAGAACACTCCCCTGCGGAACGCCATGTTTCTTTGGACATGGAACGGGCAGGGCCGTGCTGAAGGGTCTATTCCGGAGAGAGTTCGACAAGAACATTCCCATGTGTTCTCTTATGCCGCATTTGTAGTTTCATTAGAATAATGTACGCCCGTCAACTCACGTCCTGTCACGTCCCATCAACGTCAAGAGTATAAGGTGCTCAGAGCAAGCGAGAAGCACAAAAGACCAACGTGATGGGCTCCAAAACGATTGGCAGTGTCGCGGCTGGCGAGAGTATAGGACCACGGCCAGGGCGCAGGGCCCTCCGGGCAAAGAAAAATTAACCATTACTAGTGTGCATGAATTAATGTCCCTGTGCAGCCAACAGTGCCCGGACAAGTTAACAGTAAGGGCGCCGACAGAAGTGAAGAGTCCTTCGCAAATGAGATCAAAACGCAATACCCCCAGATCAAAGAAGAGGGCCCGAGAGCAACGGAAGCATCGGGCGGCCTGGTGCCTTATCTTATATGAGCACCAGCAACAGCATAAGGCCCTCGGAGCAGGTGGAAAGAGCCTGAGACCAATGTGAAGAGCCCCTGAGCAACTGAGGATATCCTGGAATGTGCGGCCACGAAGAAAAGTATTCGATATGCAAAAGCGTGCAGCCTATCAGGCGAATCGGGAGAACCCGTGGGGGAGAGCCTGATCGATCAAGAGTGCCAAAGCATGTAGGCAGATAGTGCCCCAAAACAGCGCAGAGCACCACGAGAAAATTCAAAGAGATCAAGGGCAATGTGGTAGGCGCCTTAGCGATAGGATTAACCCGGGAAGTGGACATGTAGGGCGCTGGCAACAGCGTAAGGCCTGCGGACTCCATAACGAACCCAACGTTTTCCCGATCGCTCCCCTGAACTATGGACTGAGATCCGTGCTATACACTATATGTAAACTATATATAGTTATAAAGGCTATGGAATGAGGATTGAAACCAATCAGAAGGGTTGCTATGGGTTGTGATAGAGCCCGATGCTTGAAGGTGGTTTATCCTGGGATGTGTGTACCATCCACCCAGGCAAGCACAGACCTTAGCGCGGACTGTGTGTCACCCACCCAGGCATGCACGGACCTTAGCGCGGACTTTTGCGATTTAGGTGCCCAGTTTCAGCGCCTCTCCATCGACTATCCATCGGTAAAAATAGCTTTATGCGGAGATATTAACTGTGATCCTCTGAAAACCGTCATGGCCATCCATGACCATCCATGAAAACCATCCATGGGGGGGGGTCTGCGGTGAGCGACGTGCGCGGCCGCCCGGCCGCCCCTGGATGTTATGCGCCGCCGGCTGCCGCTGTCACGCCTCCCCACAGGAGCGAATTTATAATGAGGAGCCCATTGGTCAGCATACGAGCTCGACGATGTTAGCACACGTCTCGGCACGCTGTGGCCCCGGTACACCCGACATCAACGCACACTCATGTGAGCCACAGAGCTAGGGTGAAGCGGGTGACCGGAGCATTGGCGGAAGGGTGGGTTCGGTCAGGCACCATGAACGGCTGTCTCCCCGCCCATGGCTGTGCGCCCTTAACCACTGCACCCCACCTCCACCCTTAAGCTTGCGATAACATTTAAGCGGGGCAAAAACGGAACCGCATGCATTCGGTGCCTCATGCCTTGGCATCATAATTGGTTCGTCGGCGTGAGTCCTCTTTCAGTTAAGTTAAATTCATTTATCGCATTTCGATCTTGCCATAGTGTATCATGTTAATTTGCCAGCCTGGCACCGACGCAGCTGCTGGGCCGACACCGGGTGTCCGAAGCTGGACGGCGTCTCGTTCCCTCGCCTGACCTCCAGGGTGACGGCTCCCTGTTTGGACGACGTTCCCCGCATTCCGTCCACGACGGGCGGCTCGCCATTTGCACGGCCACACCCATCGCTCGCAGCTTCCCGCTGCCGCGCATGCGTCTTAGGCAGCGCTTCGTCCAGCACGGAGGCGTCGCTTGCAACACTTCTGTGCCCTCGTCTCCCGCCCGCCGGAGCGGGCTTTGCAAGGCACCGCCCCACGGCACGCCCCTCAGAGGCCTGGAGGTAGACAGCGCGCTCTATGGGACGGTGGAGCCCCTCGGCAGAAGAAGAAGCCCGGCACGACCTGCGTGCACACCTTACGGTCTCCTCGGCCGGCGCGCTCTGGAGACTCGGCCTGACCGGCCTGCCCGGTGACCTGAGTCCTCGTCGCCCTCCCTTCGGGCGTCGATGGCGGGATCTGTACGGGTTTTGAGGCTGGCCAGTGCAATGGTGGCATGTATATTTGTCTCCAACGATGTTTACCTTCTGCGTGTAAGCACCAGCTTACCGTGTCCAGTGCCCCGCTGGGTGGGTAACAAAGTGGCAGACAGGTGGGCGGAACCCGAAGGGGGGACGAATTTAATGGGTACCATTTCAGAACAGAAGCGGCTCCACTTGCTACTGGGGGTTAAAAGCACCCGCGTGGAGGGAAGCGATAATTGAGTAACACTCCACGCCGGCAGTGGTCAGGAGGGTGGGTGTCATCAAGGGGAGGGGACGGAGGCAAGCAGTCGGCAGACAATTGTGGCATTCCGAGGCGGTTTGCCAATGGAGGGGGAATGGCGAACAAGGTGCAGCGGATCGTGCGGGATTCCAGTCGTTGACGCTTAAAAAGCGCAGGGTTATTTTCAATCATAAATTCGTTGCATTAGCTTAGCGTTGCATTAGCTCTTAATGTTGCCAAGCGTTTATATAAACTGCAAATGCATTGTCATTGGTTAAATGAACATCAGCTGGACTGTAACAAGCTAAAAGAAAATTGTAGGCGCACAACCCTGATACCATACGAGGTTACATGCCATTTTAATTTAAGTGTGTTTGAATGCAATATCCCCGTTTTCGGTGCGCAAGTGAACGGTGCATTTGTTACATTTGCAAGTGACGCAAGCGCATAACCGGAACCAGCACATCTCCTAAGGGAGGAATCTCCTACACCATAGGCAAAGATCAAGGAAGTGAATATTGACTGGAAATTTTAGCAATTAAGATAGATAAATATGTGACACAAACTGTACGTTGTAGGCCATGCGTTCCAAACTGGGGAGAGCATTTTCTCCAGATGAGAGTATACTAGAGGCTATATAGGCTGTATACGATGTATCCAATCGTCTCTGAGTTAAGAAAGACGGCCGGCCAGGCAACACCAACAGGTCAGCACTGACTAAAAAGTGATGTTGCCTCATGCATAGCCATGCACTACATGCAGAAAAACAAAATGATATGGCGTAATAGCTAAACCCAGGGGCAGTTTACCGCTCGCATTTGGTTTTCACGCACAAGCAATATATCTGGAGTGATTCATTCTGTGACACTTTTTGTGCCAGTCGAATGCAATCGCTGTGATACACTCCCTTCGATCTATCAGCCCTTAATATGATTCGTTTCACCGTGTCTCCTTTTACATAGATATCGTCAGAAACCTAGTCTTGTATGGAATTTTTATATGCTCCAAAACTAGGAAAACCGGTAACAAAACCCATCATTTCTCACCAGGCCTATGGAAACAGCCGATGAAATTGTTGTTTCAGTAATCTGGTTTCTGATTTTGTTACGTACGATTCCCCCATTTTACGGCTTCTGATGTCGTCTCTAATGCGGAGTTTGGTTTACGTTTATTTTCTTGGGCATTGCAATACCTGAACACAGAGTGTGACAAAATGGGGTGTTTTGTTATGAACAACCACTATGGCTTTAAGCCGTGTGTGGAACGGGTCATAAGAATACACAGGCATGGTAACTGGTCTGAAACACATCATACCGAAAGTTGTTCTTGTAAACATTGCTTGGGTGTTCCTGTAGGCGCGTCTATCGTCGATGCCGGATATGGCTGTTAGCGGCCGTAGCGTCACGCAACTTTACAAAGACAACACTGCTAACACTTAGACGCACGAGTAATCAGTGGCAGGCGACAACACGACGGCATCAGCAACTTCTTGGAGTACCATATTTGGCTTGACGCGCACAGCCTTGTCAAGTATTGTAAAATGTGTCATTCACGCAACCGTGACCGCAGGCAGACCATTGCAGACCGCCGACACTGTCGGCAACGCAGCACAACACCACTGCTAGACCCGAGACGCCATCTGACACGTTTTACCGAGAGTGTGTACGAATAAGGGCCGTCGCCACCTTTGCCAGCGTTTAATGCAGGAGTACGGTCGGCTTGCATTTATTGTAATCCTGCGTAGCTTCGCATACCGGTGGAAGAGAAACCTAGTGCCTGTGAAATTTGCAGCCGTTGCTTCGTGTTGTATGCGAGCATATTGCTGAGTTTTAGCACGTACGCAACGGCTATAATCTTTTATCTTGCCGATATATTTTAATATCACGACTTACGTTACTGCAAAACACGCAAGTTTGGATTTCTCGTGAAGTGAAAACTGAATCGAATTTTGAATTTTTGTTGGGCTGGGTGAGGGAGATCATGACCCGTCTATCCCACACGGAAAAGGACATAAAAATGGGATGCAGGCGACAGACTTGTCTTCGCTCCCAATGATTTGAATTGGGTCAGAACCTGCTCACTGGAACCAGATTCAGCTCACGACTTACGACCGTTCCAAATGCTTTAATTCGACTCGGATGGATGTTTAAGTTATAAAGTGCAAGGCCTGGTGAAGAATAAGAAAGTGGTTGCAGTTATGTTTAGCTATCAAATTATATTGTGCAGTTTTCTCATGTGAAAGATAGCTTTCGGGCCTTATTTATTCAGTGTAGCCCATTACAAAGTATTTGTAGTATCCTTATGTCAAAGACCTATCTGACAACGTTTTTGGGAGTATGGTTACATAGGCCATAAGTCTGTCAGGTGTTTTAGGTCCTCAAGATCACTTAGAGGGTAGTCTTTCAACTGTCTATATTGCAGGGAAACTGTGCAGTTTCAGCTCGTCGCTATGGCACTTATCGTTATAATGCCAACCATTCCCTTTTCACGCACAACTGCTGCCCAAGTAGAGTTGTAATTTTCTCTTCACCAAAAGTGGTGCAAGCCCCAACTTTGAGGAAAGTCCCTCGAATTTATTTATTTATCCAATTATTTGCTGAATTTGTTTTTCGGAACAACGCTTCTATAACCAAGACCTGAGAACCAGGCTTCCATGATGGTGGGCTGTCCACAGGGGCAGAGGGCGGAAAAGAGACTCTTCAGAGCTCAATATCTTCGGCTGTGGCTGCGGCACGTCATTTGCCCCTAGACCAATGGGAAATAGCCGCCGCATTTGCCGTTTGGACAGCTTGGCGGACACAACGCCTTGCATTTGTACCACAGTGACAGCTTTCTGTAGACTTGTGCGACGCACGGGTGGGGTCGGTGCATAACACAGTTCGGCAGCGCCATGACAGGCCACATCAACCGATGTACCCGTTGAAAGCTGGGACCGTGGGTGAGTCGGCCTTAACGGCGGGTGTGTTGACGATCAGAACCTCAACACTGGAGGCGGAGCTCGGAGCCTCTACTGGGGAAACCATGGGTTCCTTAATGGTTACTGGCCCATGGTGTCAGCCGGAAGAGCAAGGGACGACAGGCAGTAGCAATGCCGCCGTGCCATCACTGCTGTGCTGTCTCTAAGGCAGCACTGCCGGCCGTGTGCAGTAATGGCCGCCTGCATCACAACTATAGCACCTAGCACAGTGCCTGGTCCTACCATTGGCCGCGCTGGCGACAGCCAGCTTTAGACGAATGACGACGCGACAGGCTCCATATGTCAAATACAGTAAAGCTATAGGCCTCCTGGCAGAGGCTGTGACAGAAGTCTTTAGCCACAGCCGGTAGCTCGTTGGCTGCATAGCACCTGTCAAATATATTTCATAGACATCGAAATCTACGATGTATATTGTTTCTAATAACTCGCAACACGTTGCATAGCACATCGGTCGCACCTTTAGGCTATATATGTTAAATATATGCACACACACACACACACACACACACACACACAACACACACACACACACACACACACACACACACACACACACACACACACACACACACACACACACACACACACACACACACACACACACACACACACACACACCACACACACACACACACACACACACACACACACACACACACACACACACACACACACACACACACACACACACCACACACACACACACCACACACACACACACACACACACACACACCACACACACACACACACACACACAACACACACACACACACACACACGCACACACACACACACACACACACCACACGCACACACACGCACACGCACACGCACACGCACACACACACACACACACACACACACACACACACACACACACACACACACACACACACACACACACACACACACACACACACACACGTATATATATATATAAGTCGAAAGATCGTTCGTACTCAATGTTTTAATTGGTGGTCAGTGACCGTATTATATCTAGTTTCTATTTCAACTCTACTGAAGAGTTGGCAGCAAAAGGATTCGATCCGACACCTGGATATCACAGCGCGTGCATAGGCCTATGTCCTGCCTTATAGCTTGGAAGTGCCGCGGCGCGCCCTTTTGGGCTTAGATCTGGAAAGAAAATTGTGCAAGCTTCATTTCTATGCACTTTTCATGCACATATATGTTCAATATTTAGAAGGCCGTGGGCCTGAAAAAAACATTTAGCATGGTACTCTTAGGGCTAGTCGATAAATGCGTGCCGTTGCTGCCATATTCTATACTATACTTAAGACCCTCCCTCTTTCGGCTCTGTATCAGTACAGTTTACCTGCATCCGCAAGCAGTGAGTTACTGTCACTCCCTTCCTATTCGGCCGAACTGTCGTCGCCACCAAGCCTGCTGCTGGCTACCTTGCTGCCACTGCGTGTTAGCATATAACTGTCATGGGATGTAATCAAGTCAGTAGGCAGAAGGCACTAAACACCTGGCCGCCAGCTTTGTCGGCATTTACAAGTATGCTTTTTACGCTTGCCACTTTTAGCATCTACCTGCTGAGAGGGTCAGTCACGGCCTCCCGCATTGAACTCCTACCAGGCCGTGGAGATAGGTCTGCTGGGTCTGACATTTGCTCTGTAAACATCTGTGTGTGCATTAAAGTATTAATGATACCCTATGGTAAATGACTATTTTTTTTGTGCGACGGTCGCAAAATTGATGACGGAAAGAAATTCCTCTAACTTTAATATATACGATTAACAAGATGCTATAACATATTGTCTGTGCGCTACTGGTGCTTAACGACGCATACAGCGGCTAAGGCTGTTTGGCGTCGTCGTCGTCACCCCGGCAAGAAAGGAGGGTATTATTATATATTGATGTTCATCAGCCAAAGCACTTTCCAAAGCCAAACTACACTCCAAAAGAGAAAAGAAAATCACTGACAAGAAATCAGACACCTACCAGAAACGAGGGCTGGCCTTTTATCTCACATCCCTTCATATTCACAAAATGTATGCCATAGGTTTGTAAGCGCGCGCGTAATGCACGTTATGTCGGCCAGTATCTGACAAAAGATAATTTTTTAGCGCATTTTGTCGACAAAGAATTGTAGCGTGAGGGTTTGTATTCCACGGGGCATTTTATTTAAGCCAATACCTGGGAGTTATAAACAAACGCCAGAGTGAGCGATAACACACGGGTTCCTGCCCCCGTTCCAGGTCACTCTCACTTCACGTTGGCTGCTCTATTCAAATCTGCTACCTATTTCTCTGGAAGGTCAGCTCAACGCGATAGATGTAGTTCTGCTTGGCTGCGTAGCTCGAGCATTGGCAACACATCGTCAACACGTGAAATCTGCTGTCATGCGAGGTGTGCACATACAAGCCAGTTGGACGTGTTGCTTACTCAATGGATCACAAAACTCAATGCCTTGGTGAAAGCTTGAAAGGGTCAAGTTACCTGGATGAGCCAGAACTTCAAAATATTTTGTTGGGTTGACAGGATACTGCTTTGGAGCAAAACATAAATGTCTTGGTTCGTTTTATTCAATAACTGACCTATGATTTATACCGCATGGATATCATGTTATTAGTGCATCCTATTTTTGCCGACATATGAGGAGCACTTTCACATGGGAGCTCCCGGGGACGAGTGCCACCCTTCCCCATTATCAACTTGCCGTTCCTCCATCCTTGCCGCATTTTGTATGTAATAATATGAGCGCATATAAATGATGACAGTAAACATTCGACGCTGACGCAGAAAAAAACAAGTGGGAAGAGTTAACACAACGCTGTTTTAAATATCGCAATAAATTCCGTACGTCCGTGGTGAAATAAAGCCACTTTTAGGAACAAACGTAGACTTTCCTCTCTCCTCCAATATCGAAATCCTTGACATAGTTGCACAGAGTGAAAAACGAAAGCATTACAAGGTTATGGCTGACCATGTGATTACGTCACGGCAGCGCAAGCATCACCCCGGTGTTGCAGACCGACACAATTGCTTGATGAAATTAAGTGAGACCTTTGCGTCTGATTTTTCGGCATTATGTATTATACTTAATTTTAATAAGTATTCATTTAGCTCCATTTTAGCATTATCATATCGTCTCGCCAGTATCTCCTGGTATTTTGATGATTGCTTATTCAACATCAGAACTTTGAACTCAAAACACAATTATTCATCAGGTTTCGAACAGAAGTCCAGTCGGCAGTGAGCGGCTTCCTTGTCGCTCCACGGATGGCTTGCATCCCCCCAGTCATATTAAGGACTCCGACATGGCATCAGTCCGCTGCACGTTCAACGTCGGATAGGGTGCAGGCGCCTAACAGTTATGGATTCCAATTATCAGCTGAACGCGGTGCTACAAACGCTTGCCTACATGAAGCCAAAAGTAATTTATGAGGTTCAATGTCGAACGAGAAGGCAACGTTTACTGATAGTTGTAGGCCGCATGCGTCTCACAATGTTTTAAGCAAGAAGCACTCTGGTCTCCTTAACCTGTTCGCTGTGCGCATAGTCTCCTCATCCGGTCTGCTCAGTTACAAGCATTCTGCTGGTACAGCCAGCGATATCGCGCCTATTCCCCCGGCACGGCGCCTTTTGCCAAAGAGTCATGGTGAGCCATAAGCGAAGGAGCGTTTCAAAAAATGTTGAGGGGCTAGGCTCAGGGTACACTTCAGGAACCTTTTCTGGAAGGCAAGCCCAGTGCCCGGGAGGGTGGGGGTGGGGAGGGGAGAGAAAGAGATGGAGGCTCTTGTCCGCTCTTTATTCAAATGACAGATTTTGGAACTAATTATTTGAGCCCTTCTCCCGTCCGCCGTCGGCGGCCACTGTCATGGCCCGGCCGTCCCACGCATGGCAACCAAAGTTATCGTTAGAACATCTCATGGCATAGGTAAAGTCATGGGTGTGCTCAAGGAACAGGTTGAGTTGGTCATCTACAGATTTTGAGACATTGTGGGCATAGGTACTGGTAGGGTTAAACGTTCACGAATTGTTGGGTAGACATCCCAAAGAATATTCCACGGTAACAAGGCCTGCGCTTTTTTAGTCATAGCTTAGTTCCATTCACACCTCGCTTCCAATTAAAACTCAAAGGGACAAATTGAGATATACGGCTTCCTAAAACCTCACGCGGACTGGTAGGGATGTCAAATATTGCAGTTGACATTTGCCTTTTAATTGTTGAACTTGTCCTCATTCACAGCAGGGCCTTGGCCTCACAGTTACTTCCTCACAGCAAGGCCTATCCCGGTCCTAGCTGCAACCTAAAAGAAAAAATTAAAACATCGTTTGGCAATGAGTATACCAAGATACTTACCAAAAGACTGAACGATACACGCCACAGATCACCATCGGCGCCCACATACAGTAGCGTCGCGTACCAACGAAGTAGTAGCGCACTTCCACGTTCAATGTAATTTTCAATACGCCACATGTCACAACGCTTTCCGTGTTTTAACATTTCGTGATGTTTGTTTCATGCATAGTTGATATTCCAGCACAGGTTTATATGAAGTATCGTAGAAGTGTTGACACCAGTATATACCAGCAACAGTAAAATCAAGTCGGACGAGACTTTAAACACTAAAAACTTGCGTGACAAGATCAGCCATAAGCATGACCAACGGCACACTGAGAATCTCGTCGATGCTATGCAGGATTAAGTTTTCACCCAGCGCATCAACAGAAAATTGCGCAGCATCAGCCAAACATGACATGCTCACAGGACATGGTGTATTCAGGTGATGCGTCTCCAAAAACACAGCATAACTTCTCAGGTTTCCTAATATCTATCGGCAAAACAAAGCATCTATCCGCATGGACCTGATAGGAGATTGGCAGAACAATGATAAGACCGCAGCATGCTTAATATTCAGTTGGTTACTATGAACTTCTACAAGCTGTCCTTGGGTGTATAGGAGCGCGTTCTCAATCCCATTTACAAAAGTGTCCCCTGGAGCGGAAAATCTCCCCACACTGGTTGACTTTACTTCGACCACCTAGCCTTCACGGAGTCATCAATCAGCGCATCGCCCCTTCCAACACCTCACTACTTCGGACCGTTCGCCGGCAGGCGATGCTGGGAACTGACTGAAAATTTCAGCACGCACTTTCCACCAAGGAATGTGGTTCGCTGGTGGCTTTCTAAGTAGTTCTTAACCGGCACGTGTGCTCTTTTACTTCATCACGTTCTTACAAGGATACCTGAAAGCAGCGACAGTTAAGGTTAGGTGAGGAAAAATGCACAAAAGGTGAGAAAAAGGTGAGAAAAAAGGCAAAAAAGGTGAGAAAAAATTGACAGAAAAATGCACTGCATTTAGCCTTTTCACCCCTCACGTTGAGAGGCACGTCGCCTTCCTGGCATAAGCGCATGAGCCACGTTGTATGACATACACATACATAATCACATTCCACGTCGATGGCGATGACGCTATGCACTATGCAGGCATTTTCGATGTGTGTTCTGGTGTTTGATGTTCGACACAAATGCAGCTGCGTATTGTTCAGCACTGTGAGACGACTGTCCGAACTAGCAAAAAGCTCGTTTCTAAAGTGCAAGCGCCGAATCAATCGTGAGCTCCTGCGCCTCGGAGCAGTTCGACTCACCGCTCGGGGTCGGGCCGCCGCCTTCTCCCCTTGGCCACCACATGAGGGAGGGCGCCGTTTGTGCACGGCGTGCCGCGGAGTGTGCCACGGTCCGGCCGGAGCGGCGTCCCCCTGTCTGCATACCACTGACACCGACCTCATAGAATCGCAGTTATTTCTGGCGCGGGAGTGAAGCCTCCCCGGTCGCCCTCAACCACCCGGAGGGTGAAAGACATGCCTGAGCTTTGTCAGCTGCGCATTCTAAAACCATCAGCACAACTTAAATGGCATGAAAATGTTGTAATAAACATAAATCCAAGTACGCCACTCATATTTTAGCCTTTCGCAAGCTATAAGTTTGAATAAAAGGAGCACAGTAATACAAAGAGTAATACAATTATCAGCTGAACGCGGTGCTACAAATGCCTGCCTACATGAAGCCATAAATAATGTATCAGGTTCAAGTCGAACAAGAAGGCACAGCATATTGATAGCTGTAGGCCGCATGCGTCTCGCAATGTTTTAAGCAAGAAGCACTCTGGTCTCCTGAAGCTGTTGGCGGTGTGCATAGTCTTTCCATGCGGTCTGCTCAGTTACAGGCATTCTGCTGGTATAGCCAGCGATATCGCACCCATTTTCCCGGCACGGCGCCTTCTGCTAAAGGGTCATGGTAGGCCATAAGCGTACGAACATTTCAAAAAGTGGGAGAGGGGCCAGGTTCAGGATACACTTCAGGAGCTTTGTCTGGGAAGCAAGTCCGGTGCCCGGGGAGGGGGGGGGGGGAAAGTAAGAGATGGAGGCTCTTGTCCCCTCTTTATTCACATGACAGATTTTGGAACTAATTATCTGAGCCCTACTCCCGCCCGCCGTCGGCGGCCACTGCCCTTGCCCGGCCGTCCCACGCATGACTGAGTGTGCACTGATCGTATGGCTGCTTTGCTACATGTTTATGGATCAGGACTGCTACTGATTGGCGTGTAAAATATAAACTGGACACCTGGTGCAGTGCGTTTTCCGAACGATTTTCCCTTACACCACACCACCGCAAAAAAGCTCTCGGGAATTTGCTTGTATTAGGCATAAAATGGTCCAACCGACACTCGATTGCCCCTCATTCAACGGAGCTGATTGGATCTGTTTCTGTTTGTAGGCAGGGGCGTAGCCAGAGCCTTGCTTGGGGGGGGGGGCGGGGGGCACAGGGTTGATAAAGCCCCCTGATGGTCACCCCCAAAACTAATTGCCGGATGTAGCTTACTCGTGAAGAATGGGCACGGTTTTCATTTTGTTTTTATTTCTTCCTTGTAACCAGAGTAGAAAGAGAAGCGACAAACTACCGCGAGATCAATTTTGATTGTATTTGTAAGTGAATAAACCGCGGAATCAGGCGTTAGACGATTGCATAGAATAAATGATCGGCGCTCTTAAGTTACAAATGGTTCAATGGACTCCATCTCGAGCCGATGCAATACAGAGGCTTTGTCAGAATTGGTATCTGGGTGTTACAGACAGATTGATGGCCCCGCAAACGTAGACTGTAAATCGCTGCCACCGGTCGCAAACCGTGTCTGTCAAGAATAAACAACGAGCGCCTTAAGCGATTCGAATCCACCGCGTCACGGGTAAGTGTAGTGGAATGCAAACGCTCTAACCAGCTGAGCCATCAGAACGAATTCTTGCTAATGACAGTGTTAGACCTTGTTAAAGGGAGCATGATACCTTTTAGTATTCTTCACTTCAGATCGTGCCAGATCAGACGCGTGCGATTTGATCAGCAGTATCAGGTTTCCCGAATTTTTTTCGAATGGCTCAGAATTTCCATTTGAAGTAGCCGTTCCTGCGGTGGAAATCTTATTTCACCTCCCGCGCACCATTACGAAAGAGGCACATTTCTTTGGTCCTGCTTTACGAACGAGTCTGTTCTGTTATGTTTGCAGCGCACTAAGTTGTCAAAGTGTAGTGTCTGCCACGAAGGCTTAAAACACTCTATTCAGGCAAAAATAAATGCAAACGCGAATTTATTATCCCGCAAGCTCAACATCGTGTTATACCATAGCTTGTATTTCTCCCCCATGGCGTTTCCGATAGTGGCTCTTCGAGGCGCACTTTGGCTTTGGGTATGGGAGTATTACAGGGTCCATAGTGACGCAATGACTGAAATTTTAACCAATGCGCTTCCCGGTAAGAGGTCCTCACCGCCTGCTGGGCCAATCACAAACGTGCTTTCATTCGCAACAGTAGGGGTACCATGGCGCTTGTCATGACGACGGTGATGTCGAAAGTTGCGGTGAAAAAAGCATAGCGCTATTACAGAGCGTTACCAGTATAGTTTGGACTTCGTAAGGCCCCTTATAAAACATGAAATAACACATTTTAGATTGGGAAAGTGGGCATCTCAGGTTCGGAAAGGGCCATCTAAACGCCTTATCCCGAGGAGAGCCTATCTGAGATCCCACAAGGTCCATCTTATAACAGAGGGAAGGCCAAAGCATTGGTAGCATGGGTGGGGGCGGCACACAGCTGGATAAAGGCTCCCGGTGAAAAGGCACCCAGATGAATCACCAGATTTGCCCATTATATTTCGTTGGGTCCAGTTTTGTTCATTTGTCATCACTGTTCACTGGGGGACCCAGTGGATTGAACACTAAGGAGACCTCTTACCTTTCGTGGACATGGAGCCCCGTGAGCAGAACACTAGGCAACCTCCATTGCCTTTTCCGGTCAGGGATTGAAGGGATTTCCGTCCAAACAGACCAACCGGGGTACTTGCCGGCTTCTATTCTGGAGACACGGTGGCCGGGGCACTCTGGTCGATCACGAAGACCACAGAGGGATGCACATTGCATTGGTCCCCTCCCTTAGACCAGAGCATTTGATTCTGGATCGACGCAGGGGGCCTCACTGATGCCAAAGGATCGCTTACCGACACAAGGATTCAATAACTGGCAAATGATTCCGGTTCAGCTCATTTGGACCCTGACCGAAATGGGGTGGAGGTCCAGGGCTACGTTCATTCTTGGGCCCATTCCGACGCAGTGCCCTTTCACTGCCTCACTATGAACCATTGGCATTTATCCCATCTTTTTTTCATTACCAGCGGGCCGGTCAATTTGAGAAATTCTCTGACATTCGGGGTCACCTTTCTGTCTCAACTCAGAAAACGGAACCATTGCTGACTCGGGGCCGTTGTCGACATGGAGTCTCATGTTAGGCGTACAGTCCCCCCCCCCCCCTGTCCAACACAGCGGCTCCCCATTGCCTAAGGGATTACGACCAATGCAAAGGGTCCTCTGGCTGGCAATCGTGGACAACAAAATGGTTCCGGATTTGGAAATGGGCTGTAGGCCACCACGGGAAAGACTGTTCGAAATTAGTGGTCGCGAATCGCCTGAGGGCCCTCATTGCCCCAGAGGCCACCAATCGGCGCAAGGCGCCCACTGATGGACATTTGCGGGTCAGGATCCTTTGATACAGTGTCTGGCCAACTCTACGGGACCCCTAGTCGGACCCTTGATTGTCGGCCATTACCCTCGAAATGATCCTGCAAGTGGGCGTATAGGTCCCCGAAAACAGCATGGGTCCTAGACAGTGTAATGGGGCTCAAAATTTCTAGCTCACAGCTTTTCCAATCACTGAATTTTGTCAACTTCGTGGCACGCCGCCATGAAGCCTTGGCCGTTTTTGCTCACGGGTCTCTACACCACACAGTCTGTGTTTTCTGCCTTTCAGCGCGATACCTGTGGGGACATCCAGAGTCGCATCGCAGAGGGAGGTCACCAAACCCTTTGTAGAAACATCAGCCCAGCGGTGGGGAGCGGAAAACCCAGCCGAAAGGTGCCATATGTAACATCAGACCAGTTGAACTGTTTTTTGTCGACTTGGGACCGCGCGTGGCCGGCGAAGTGGGAGCATGGTGGGCCGCCTGTTCTCCCATGCCTGCAGAATATGGTGGTAACTGGTAGATGGACAGAGGACAGCTATTAACGTTCTAAGGACATTCTAAGCTGTTAACACAATGTATACATTCCGTTAAAATCGGACGCAAGCTCATCTCACCTCCATCACACCGCAAATTTCACACCTCACACCGACCGCACACTAGCAGTGCGTCGCCGTTCCACATTGCCATAGAGACCGCGCCAGCTGAGATTTATCTTCGGAAAAACGCATTCTTATCAGCCGATTAATATTTGTTCCATACCACTGCTATATGGCTATATATATATATATATATATATATATATATATATATATATATATATATATATATGTATATATATATATATGTGTGTGTGTATATATATATATATATATATATATATATATATATATATACTATTTACATGTATATATGGTTGCCTAATTTGTCTACCTCCTAACCGCCTTTGGAATGCCTAGAAGAATAAACAAAATAAAATGGAATATTCTAGAATATCTGGAATAGAATATCTAGAAGAACCGTGCAAAATATTATTGGAAGAAATTGTCTGAAATTTCCATTCCCCTCTTTTGAGCTGCGTCGCAAACATTGCCGCACACCATGTGCCCAAAGTGCATTTGTTATCATCAGAAGCTGCATTTCAACACATACAAACCTTGCTTGTGTCTGATACTGTTGTGGATGATTTAACTTAATTATTACACGTTGTATGGTGTGTTTTTTGGCGTGAGCAATAGAAAGTCAATAAAATAGTCCTTGTCCCGCATTCTCACACGGAGTGACCTCACCACCAGCAGCCTTAGTATCTCGATGTCATATTTCCTTTGGGTTTTAGATAAACGAAACATGTTATACTAGCTTCCCTATCTGCGGCCTTGGTAAGTGACGTTCAGTGGCGTCACAATGATGTGCGAGGTGTTGTGGGTTGTTGTTGCGTGATTTGATTGGTAATCATTTTGTGTCATTCTTATGTAAACCGATATATACATATATATATATATATATATATATATATATATATAGTATTCATTATTTCTGTGATATCTCGAAGGAAGAGCGGGCCTTTCCTTTCAGGGTAACATTAGGCAGCTAACAGCCCAGTTGCACATTTGGCAGGGCACCGTCTTTTGATGGAAAATGCTGTCAGATACTCCGCCCCTTCGGGAAACAACTTATGACGTTCCATAGCTACGTCATCTATGTCATGAAGAACGCCATAAGAATCTCCTGAACACGGTGGCTAGTAAAACCAGCTGTTTCCCAATAAACACATTTGACGCGCAGCAGAGATGATACTGACGAGTCGGGACAGTCAAATGTACTTCAAAGTACAAATGCACAACTACTTCAGATGCATTCCTCACAACAGCTGTCTATACCATGACGACTTAATTAGCGAGAATATTATAGGCGGAGAGAGGCAGATCATCGCCCTTGGCTCCAAAAAATGTTACATTATTTTAAGCGTTGCGCGAGCTTAACCCCATGCAATCGATCATCCCACGGACACGAAGCTCAACATGGCACTGGTAACTTAACGCCTTATGCCAGCTAAGATCATCGTGCATGTACGTTGAGGTCGTCCATATACTTTGTGCATGGAAGAGTTTTAGCGCGTGTGGTTGTAACCAGGGATACAGCTTTGCTCGAAGCGCGTGTGCCGGGAGACTTTTTTGTTGTGACAAGGCGCATGAAGGAGAGCTCTACATATAGACAATAGTCCAGAATCAGAAACGGACGTTTTTTCGTCTCAAATGAGGGCCAATATGAAATTCAGCCCGAGTACAAAACGGAAGCATGTTCTGTGCCGGTTGACCCGTTTTGCACGAGATGCCCATTTTTCAACAAAGTTTCACGTTGGTTGTACCTAATTGAAAACCTATCCCCACTGGATAGTTTATGTCACACCACGGCACGGGAACGCAATTCCGCGTCAAAACAGGTGTAACGCAACACATCTGCAGAAGTTGAAACCGGCCGTTTTTTGGTAGTAAAACGTTGCAGACTCATATCTCTCGAACCAATGAAAATAAAAGGCTGCTTTTACTTGCAAGCGATGTAATCCGATGTAATCCGATGTTACCACGTGTTCACTACATTTTTTATAACCGGGCGCAGACCAAAAATTTTGGGGGGCCATTTTTCGAAAAAATGAAAATTTTCCATACGCGATTCTTTCATTTCGGAATGAAATGGCATGGTCGATTTAGTGTGTAAATGCAGCGGCAAGTGTTTCTGTGCAGGTAAGCAGTTTCTGCAGCAATTGCAAAATCTTCATCAAGCGGCGTTTGAGAAGGTTTTTTCAAATAACTTAATAACTATACATGGGTTAATTTTTTAAGTTACACTATCGTGTTCTCCGCGCGATTACGCATCGAATGACCCATAATAAAACATGATTACACCGCTGGAAACTTACTGCATTCTTGATGCGCGCAAATTTTCATGGTTTTGGTTTTGAGAGCCCTCCGTTTGAAATTGAAAATTTTGAAAAAAACACTCGGCCGTTTTTAAATTATGCACAGGTGTTGTGTTACACCTGTTTTGACGCACAATTGCCTTCCCGTGCTTTGGTGTGACATAAACTGTCCAGTTTTGATAGGTTCTCAGTTAGGTACAACCAACGTGAATTTGTTTTTGAAAAATGGCATCTCGTACAAAACGCGTCAACCGGCACAGAACAAGCATCCGCTTTGCACTCGTGCTGAATTTGATTTTGACCCTCATTTGAGACGAAAAAGCGTCCGTCACTGAATTTTGACTTCTTCGCAACAAAGTGGCCGCGGCGAGATTTGTGTTCACTTGCATGTTGAGAACAACGCCACTGAATGTTTGTTTCACCATTGTTTATCGTTTGCACCGGCAATCTGCTTTCACACGGAGAGGGTCTCGGAAACAAAACCATGGAAATTTGCGCGCATCAAGAATGCCTTATGTTTCTAGTTTTGCGATCATGCGTTATTATACTTTTTCGACGCGTAATCGCACGGCGAACACGATGGTCTAACTTGCAAATTTAACGCATGTATAGTTTTTAAGTTATTTGAAATAACTCTCACCAACGGGGCTCGATGCAGATTTTCCAATTGCTGCAGAAACCGTTTGCAGACACAGAAACACTGGACGCTGCATTTACACACTAAATGGACCATGGCCTTTCATTCTGTAATTAAAAAATCGCGTTTTGAAAACTTAATTTTTTTCGAAAGAATAGTCTTCCGCAAAGAATTTGGTCATACCCTGGTGATCAAAAATATAATCAACAGGTGGTAACATCGTTATACATCGTTTGCAAGTAAAAGCAGCTTTCTATTTTCATCGGTTCGAGAGATATGAGTTTGGAACCTTTTATTACCCAACAAGCGGCCGTTTTCAATTTCACCACAGGTGTTGCGGTACACCTGTTTTGACGCACAATTAACTTCTCGTGCTATGGCGTCACATTAACTGTCCAGTGCCGATAGGTTTCCAGATAGGTACAACCAACGTGAAATTTTGTTGAAAAATGGCCGTTTCGTGCAAAACGCGTGAACCGGCACAGAACATGCATCCGTTTTGGACTCCTGCTGAATTTCATATTGGCCCTTATTTGAGATGAAAAAATGCCCCTTTCTGAATTTTGTTTTTTTGCAACAATGTGGCCGCGGCGAAATTTGTGTTCACTTACATGTTGACAACAACACCACTGAATGTTTGCTCCACCATTGTGCATCGTTTGCACCAGCAATCTGCTTTCAAAAGGAGAGTCTCCGACAAAAAAGAAATTTGCGCGCATCAAGAATGCTGTATGTTTCTAGTGGTGCAATCATGTTTTATTATAGATCATTCAACGCATAATCGCACGGCGAACACGATGGTGTAACTTAACAAATAAATACATGTACAGTTTTTAAGTTAATTGAAAAAATCCCTCACAAACGACGCTCGATGAAGGCTTTTTAATTGCTGCAGAAACTGTTTACATACACAGAAACACTGGCCGCTGGATTTACAAACCAAATTGACCACGTCCTTTCATTCTTAAATGAAAAGTTGCGCTTCAAAAATTTACATTTTTTCGAAAAAATGTTCCTCCCAAAGTTTTTCGTCATCACCCGGTGATCAAAAATGTAGTCAACAACTGGTAACATCGTTTTACATCGTTTCCAAGTAAAAACAGCCTTCTATTTTGATAGGTTCGAGAGATATGAGTCTGGAACGTTTTGCTACCCAAAAAAAACGGTCGTTTTCAAATTCTGCACAGGTGTTGCGTTACACCTGTTTTCACGCACAATTGCCTTGCCGTGCTATGGTGTGACATAAACTGTCCACTGTCGATAGGTTTTCCGATAAGCCCAACCAATGTGAAATTTTGTTGAAAAATGACCACCCCGTGGGAAACGCGTAAACCGGCACAGAACATGCATCCGCTTTGTACTCGTGCTGATTTTGATATTGGCCCTCATCTGAAACGTAAAAACGTCCGTTTCTTAAAGTTGCCTTTTTTCGCGAAAAGTTGCTGCGGCGAGATTTGTGATCACTTGCATGTTGACAACAACGTCACTCAATGCTTGTTCCACCACTGTGTATCGTTTGCACCGGCAATCTGCTTTCAAACGGAGCGGCTCTCAGAAACAAAGCCATGGAAATTTTCGCGCATCAAGAATGCTGTATGTTTGCAGTGGTGCAATCATGTCTCATCATAGGTCATTCGACGCATAATCGCACGGCAAACACGATGGTGTAACTTAAAAAAATTAAGCATGTATAGTTTTTAAGTTAGTTGAAAAAGTTCTTGCAAGCGGCGCTTGCAGCCGATATTCCAATTACTGTAGAAACTGTTTACACGCATAAAACCACTTGCCGCTTCATTTACACACTAAGTGGACCATGGTCTTTCGTTCTGTGATGAAAGCAATTGTGTTTCGAAAATTTTCTTTTTTTGAAAAAACGTTCACGCCCAAAGTTTCCGGTCATCACCCAGTGATCAAAGATGTAGTCGACATGTGGCAACATCGCTTTACATCGCTTGCAAGTAAAAGCAGCCTTCTATTTTCATTGGTTCGAGAGATACGAGCTTGGAACATTTTACTACCAAAAAACACGCCCGTTTTCAAGTTCTTCAGAGGTGTTGCGTTGCACCTGTTTTGATGCAGAAGTGCCTTTCCGTGCCATGGTGTGACATAAACTGTCCAATGCCGATAGGTTTTCAGCTAGGTACAACCAACGTGAAATTATCTTAAAAATGGCCATCTCGTCCAAAACGCGGCAACCGGCACACAACGTGCATCTGCTTTGTAATCGCGCTGAATTTGCTATTGGCCCTCATTTGACAACACGAAACGTCCGTTTCTCAATTTTGACTTTTTTTGGCAACAAAGTCGCCGCGGCGAGATTTGTGTTCACTTGCATGTTGACAACAACGGCACGAAATGTTTGTTCCATCATTGTGTACGGTCTGCACGTGCAATCTGCTTTCAAACGGAGCGGGTCTCAGAGACAAAACCATGGAACTTTTCGCGCATCAAGAATGCTGTATGTTTCCAGTGGCGCAATCATGTGGTATTACAGGCCATTAGACGCGTAATCGCATGGCGAACACGACGGTGTAACTTAAAAAACCTGACGCATGGATAGCTTTTCGGTTATTTGAAAAACACTCACAAGCGGCGCTTTAAGGAGATTTTTCAAATGCTGTATAACTTTTTTACTTTATTTACACACTAAATGGGCCATACCCGTTCATTCTGTATTGAAAAAATCGCGTTTGGAAAATTTTAATGTTGAAAAATGGTCATCTCGTGCAAGACGCGTAAACCTGCACAGAACATGCATCTGCTTCCTACTCGCGCTGAATTTGCTATTAGCCCTCATTTGAGAGGAAAAAACATCCGTTTCTGGATTTTGACTTTTTCGCAACAAAGTGGCCGCGGCGAGATTTCTGCTCACTTGCATGTTGACAACAACGCCACTGAATGTTTGTTTCATCATTGTATATCGTTTGCACGGACAGTCTGCTTTCAAACGGACGGGACCTCAGAAGCAAAACCATGGAAATTTGCGCGCATCGAGAATGCTGCATGTTTCGGGTGGTGCAAACTTATTGTATTATAGCCCATTACACGCGGAATCGCACGGCGAATACGATGGTCTAACTTGAAAAATTACCACGTGGATGGTTTTTAAGTTAGTTGAAAAAACACTCACAGGCCGCGCATGATGCAAATTTTGCAGTTGCTGTAGAAACTGCTTACATGCACAGAAACATTTGCCGCTTCATCCACATCCTAAATGGACCATGCACTTTCATTCTGTAACAAAGAAAAACGCGTTTGGAAAAGTTTCATTTTATAAGAAGATTTGGTCACGCCCAAATTTTTGCTTCATCACCTGGTGATCAAAAAGGCGGTCAACATCTGGTAACATCGTTTCACATCGTTTGCAAAAAACAACCTTTTTTCAATTGGTTAGAGAGATGTGAGTTTGGAACGCTTTACAACCCAAAAAACGGCCGTTTTCAAATCCTGCACATGTGTTGCGTTACACCTGTTTTGACGCACAATTGCCTTGCCGTGCTGTCGTGTGACATAAACTGCCCAGTGCCGATAGGTTTTCAGCTAGGTACAACCAGCGTGAAATTTTGTTGAAAAATGGTCATCTCGTGCAAAACGCGGCGACCGGCACAGAACATGCGTCCGCTTCCTACTGGCGCTGAATTTGCTATTGGCCCTCATTTGAGACGAAAAAACATCCGTTTTTGAATCATGACTTTTTCGCAACAAAGTTGCCCCGACGAGATTTGTGCTCACTTGCATGTTGACGACAACGCCACTGAATGTTTGTTCCATCATTGTCTATCGTTTGCACGGGCAATCTGCTCTCAAACGCAGCGGGTCTCAGAAACAAAACCATGGAAATTTGTGCGCATCAAGAATGCTGCATGTTTCAAGTGGTGCAAACTTATTGTCTTATAGCTCATTAGACACGGAATCGCACGGCGAACACGATGGTCTAACTTAAAAAATTAACACGTGTATAGTTCTTAAGTTACTTGAAAAAATCACTCACAAGCCGCGGATGATGCAGATTTGCCCATTGCTGTAGAAACTGTGTACATGCACAGAAACACTTGCTGCTGCATCCACACACTAAATTGACCATGCCCTTTCATTCTGTTACAAAAAACTGGTTTTGGAAGTTTTTCATTTTTTCGAAAAAATGGTCACGCCCAATTTTTTTCTTCATTACCCGGGCAGTAAAATGTTGTCAACAACATGCATGAGGACATGCACGGCACAGAACATGCATACGCTTGCTACTCGCACTGAATTTGCAAAAAGGCATAGCCATTTTAGTTTGTGAATAAGCGGCAAGTGTTTCTGTGCATGTAAACAGTTTCTACACCAATTGCAAAATCTACATCCAGCGCGTCTAGTAAGTATTTTTTCAAATGAAGTAATAAATATACATGTGTTAATATTTTCAGTTACACTATCGTGTTCGCCGTGCGATTACGCCTCAAATGACCTATAATACAATAAGATTGCACATCTTGAAGCATGCGGCATTCTTGATTTGTGCTAATTTCCATGATCTTGTTTCTGAGACCGTCTTTGTCTGAAAGCACATTGCACGTGCACACGACACACAATAATTGAACACAAATTTAATGCGTTTGTTGTCACCATGCAAGTGAACACAAACCTCGCAGCGGCCATTTTATTGCGAAAAAGGAAAATTCAGAATCGGATGTTTTTTGTCACAAATAAGGGCCAGTAGCATATTCAGCGCTAGTACGGAGGGAAGGCGTGATTTGTTCCGGTTGACGAGTTTTGCACGACATGGCCATTTTTCAACATAATTTCACGTTGGTTGTACCCCACTGAAAACCTGTCGGCATTAAACAGTTTATGTCAGACCTCAGCACGGGAAGGCAATTCTGCGTCAAAACACGTGTAACGCAACTTCTCTGCAGAATTTGAAAACGGCCTTTTTTGGGTAGTAAGACGTTCTAATCCCAACGACCAAGATTTTTTTATGCGCGCCAATTTCCATCGTTTGTTTCTGAGTTCCGCTCCGTTTGAAAGCAGATTGCCCGTGCAAACGAAACACAATGATGGAACAAACGTTCAGTGCAGTTGTTGTCAACATGAGAGTAAAAACAAATGTCGCCGCGGCCACTTTGCATGGAACAAAGGAAAAATTTCGAAACTGAAGTTGTTTTGTCTCCAATGCTGGCCAATACCAAATTCAGCACGAGAACGAAGCAGATGCATGTTCTGTGCCGAGTGATACGCTTTTCACGAGATAACCAGCCCAACATAACCTAACCTAACCTAAACTAACCTAACCTAACTTAACCTAACCTAACCTGACCTAAGCTAACCTAACCTAACCTCATCTCACCTCACCTAACCTCACCTAACCTAACCTCACCTCACCTCACCTCATCTCATCTCACCTAGCCTGACCTCACCTAACCTAACCTAACCAGTGCCTGCTCCCTGTATTCAACTCTGCATGATTTTTATGCTGCTCAAATTAATGACTTATAGATTATACAGAGATGAAGAAGATATATTGCGTTTAGTCAAAATGAAGTGGGCTAAATCCGGTGCAAAAAAGGGGAGCAAGGTTATGGCGCCTTCCATTTGGCCCCCAATATTTTATCGAAATTGACACCCCTGATTGCGGTCATCCATCCCATTCCGTATGTGACCCTTCCTCATCCGACCTTCTTCCCATTTCCAACTCATTTGAATTTCGTCCCTCTCATTTTTACTGTTTACCTATGACGCTTTTAATTTCCGGGGCAACGCAGCCACACAGCACATCACTCACCTTTTCAGGGCAACTATGAGCATTTCAATTCCATCCTTATCTATCTCGCGTCGCATTTCCCCCAAAATTAGAGACAAATGCACCAACCCCACATGACGTACTTGCCTGCGGAAGAGCTATCAAATCAAACTCCAGGTTCAGCAAGAGTGATTATTATCTGGTAGCGCTTTCTTCTCATGCTGAAAGGCTGACAAAGAATAATCGTCAGCCGGTGCGTCATAGTGATCGTCAGCCGGTGCATGAGGTCACGGGCCACGTGATTTTGAGGTCAAGTGACGTGACTTAGGGCGAATATTGGGACGTAGTTGATGCTGACAAACGTGCTGACGGCAGGTCGAACGCGGCCATAAACACAGCGGGCACCGCCGCTTAACCGCTGACAGGGCCGGCTGAAAGACGGCCCCGGACCTCGTTACCAATAGCCTATTGCACGCCTTCTGGGTGAGTCTATGTCGTGGAGGGACGCGAACATGGCAGGTAATAAATGTGGTAGCACACCAGCTGCATCTGTTGATAATGCTTGGGGCGGGCCTGGTAAACTCGGCACATTTCTCCATCGACGACGGAGGCGCGTTCACTGCTTACAATACGAGAGCGTTGCCTCTGAAATCACGGAGCGGGCCGGACACCTTGTCTCCTCTGACAACTGCGACATCACCTCCGTCATAGCGAGGCCCGACTGTTACGCTGAGCACACAAACTCTGGGGCTCACGTGGGCTCCACCACGCGTCGGGTCACACGAGCTGTGTCCGGAGTGGGAGGGACAGGATACGTCTGCGTCGACACCTCCTGTGGGGGTCTGGCCGTCAACCGATTGCATGCGGGGGCGCATGAACGCGGCCCATCGGGTGTTTAATGTCGAATGGAATGCCCCAGGAATCTCCATCTATCTGTGACCTCCAGTGAGAGGGGAGGACATCCAAACTACGACAATCTGCCAACACCTTGCGAGGATCAATGGTATACGCGAAGAGAAAAACTCTTCCTCTGGGACGGAATGACCCTTCAGCCCTTGACCGGAAACGGTTATGTGCCACCTGGTGTTTTACTCAAGGGTCCCCTTGCCCGGAAGGAAATAAGGGGTCTCATTATTGTTAAGTAGAGTGGGGGTCTCATTGTTGTTGAATGCAGTGCGTCGGAATGAGTAAAAAAAACGAACAAGGTCATTCCATGTGTGCCTGAGAACGGTCCTTTTCCAGAATGGATTAGTGAAACGAATTACATCAAAAGGTTTGAACGCGACCGCCCGCAACCTCGAGAGCAGGGACAGCGATGGCCTGGGTTGCAGGTTCCGTAAAACCGAACGGTACCCGCAACTGCAAATGCTACCAGACGGCGGGTGCTGTGTCGATCTGTGTTCTGGATAAATTAAGAGTTACGGAAACACGAAAAATGGAGATTTTACCTTTACTCTTCCAGCTGTATCACTAGATTCCAGCACCGCTTCGCGGTGCTTTACGGGTCAATCGGTTCTGATCATCAGTCTAAAAATCGCACTCGTGAAAAATACACCAAGACTCCCTTCTAAATGAAAGATTTGGTGTACTGAAGCGTTTAAAGGCACTTCTTTCAGAAGCGTCATCATTTTCGTCCACCCGTTGGGCACAGCTTAGTATCAGCTGCCGGGCCGGCGCAACGCGGCCTATGGAGACTGCAACGCCTGGAGTAGAGATCCTTGTTATAAAATTTGTGCGTGCGCACACAAAATTACGGCACATAAGTTGTATCACTAATGGATTTAAATGTTGAAAGGCAATTATTTCAGAGGCATCGTCTTTTTTCACCGGTGAGCCACGGCTAAAAATTAGCTACTGGGCTACCGCCCCGCAGACTATTGAGACTGCAACACCTGGTGTCGAGGTTTTTGTTGCAAGATTCGCGAGCGCGCATTTTAAAAAAGCTGTGTTACATTGATTGCACCACTACTCGATTCTGACTGAGTGTTGAGGATTTCCAGACAAACTTAGCTTAGTCATGTTAATACAAATTGTTGGTCACTCAACCCACGTTCAAATTTTCATCTTCAAATTCGGATCAAACATGTCGATTTGCCATCTACCTTCGCGATGTCCCTAATGTCTGTGGAACCCAAATAAAAGGAACCCAGATAACAAATTCTGACAAAGCTTCTGAATTTTGTCGGCTTAGAAAGAGTCCACTAAACCACTGTTAATTAAGGACGCCAGTGATTTTATCCATGCGGTCGTTCACTGCCTGATTTCTGCAGTTCATTGGCTTCAAAATATAAACAGCACTGATCTCACGGTAGCCTTTGTTTCCTGCTCTGATTACAAGGTAAAATAACAACAAAACGAAGAATACCATGTCCCTTGTTAATATGCGGGGTTTTTTTTTTTGGGGGGGGGGGGTGAGTTCAGAAGGGCTTTTGTTAACCATAGGCTCCCTCTTGGCAAGGCTCTGGCTGCGTCCCTGCCTACACACAAAAGCAGATCAAGTCGTCTGCGTTGAATGATGGCCAATCAGTGTCCGTTGGGCCAATTCATGCCTAAGGCAACAGCTTGCCGGAAGCTCTTTTCTGCGGTGGTGTGGTGAGGTAAGGGAAGATAATTTGGAAAACATATTGTTGCAGGTGTCCAACATATGTTTTACACACCAATCAGTAGTAATGCTGATCCAGAAATGTGCAGCAAGGCAGCCATACGGATCAGTTCGCGGTCAGTCATTCGGAGACAGCCGGGCCAGGACAGTGGTCACCGACGGCGGACGGGAGCAGGGCTCAGATAAGGAATGTATGACAGAAGGGCCTTCATTCTGTGACTTGGTTTTGAAAGCAAGGTCTCCAGTTTTATTACCTTTGTCATTGCTGTTGGCAGACGCGCGCGCGTCTGCCAACACACACACACACACCCACACACACACACACACCCACACCCCCCCCCCCCCCCCCCCCCCCCCACACCCCCCCACACCCCCACCACACCCCCACACCCCCCCCCCCCCACACACACACACACACACAACACACACACACACACACCCAAACACCCACACCCACACCCCCACACATATATATATATATATATATATATATATATATATATATATATTGCATATCATGATCGACGTTTCCATGTCGTGCCATAGCCCTGGAACACTGTTATCAAATGGCAATGGGGTGACCACGGGTACTTTTTCATCCGGCCGGCATTTCCTCGTGCCACCCAGAGCAGCCAGCCGCCCATCTATAATACGCCCTGCGGAGTCCTATTAAACAAAAAACCGCCACCGGCATCCGGGCGTGATAATTGGGTGCCGTGCCAAAGACCAAACCCAGCCCTATCAAATCAGCACGGCTCACTCTCCGCGCGACAAACACACCGCCGTGATTCATGCACCACGTGCCGAGCGGCCCGCTTGCTTTCAATGAGACATTGAATAGAGGTCATATCAAAGGAACGGGCGGTTGGACTGATTTTTGTGTGTTGTACAATAGCTCAGAGTTAGCAATTTCTATGGTATGCACACGTTTCCACTCTCTGTGTGTAATTTAAGTATTCTTAAAACGCTACCGTAATGTATGCACCGCACACCGAATGACCGTCTGCATTCAGTGATACCACTAGAGAGGGTCCCATTAAACAAATAGCCGCGGCGGTCGAGCCTGATGTTTCGGTGTCGGGCAATGACACTGAAGCGGTGTTATCAAAGGCACATGCTGCCACTCGCCCAGTTCCGCGTGAGGACCTTTCCGTGGCGACGGGATTCAGCGCCCCAATGATCCTGCGGCCGGTTAAGTAGGCTTCTAAAGAGCTCCTTCCGGCCAAGGGGAGGCGCCAGACTGAAGGTGCCTCCCACAAGGGCTCCGACTCTGGTCAGGGTAAGAATTCATGACCTCTTGGCCCCGGTTTTCCAGTTTTACCTGGGTTTTGCCATGCCCGTCAGATTGCCGGGGGCAAAGCAAGGTTCCTGGTCATTGAGGGGGTTCCCTGCGGGTCAGTCGGGACATTCTCCCAACACATGCCTTAGGTCCAAATTTGTGATCCTGCGGATATCTCGTGGCGACTCGCCACGACGGAGCCGGCCGGTCAGGCGTCCTATTTCTGCCGCACTGACTTGAGTCAAGCGGGTCCCGCGGCGGGTGTCGAGGGCGAGCTGTCGGACGTAGCGTCTGCCCTCACACCTAGGCGTGGGGCGGACTCCGGCCTACCCACGGCAGGCGCCTGGTAAGCTCTCCGTAAGCCGATCAGATATCGGCTCCCGCAGACTCACGCTTCCGATGGCTCCAGTAGCAACGCTCATGGCCCACTGGCCCACGCACGGCGCCTGGTGTTCTTCGCGGCACGGTAGTTGCCCAGTGTGTTGTCGCTGTATCAGGCTCCGATCTGGTGGGTGGGGAGCCTGCGCGCTGAATCCAAAAGCTACGTATGGATCGCCACTTCACAAACAAGACCACCGCTGGTTCCGTCGCAGGGAACTGGCGCGCGGTTTCTCCAACAGACCGGCCGTTTGACTTCGACTTGACCGGAAGACACCACAACGTGTTTCAATTTCAATGGCCAGTGAGCCAAGAGACGTGACTCCTGAACGAGATGGATCTTTACTCGCCGAAAACGAGAAGAACAGTGACATAAAAAAGTGTTCTCACTTTTGATGTGCTCAGCACCACTGAAATTATAGGGGTAGGAGACAGAGGGCAACGTTTGCGTGTTCGCATGCACGTACCGAATTCGTTCCATGCAGATGTTGCTCATCTCCAGACCACACTGCCAGGTACTACAAGCCAGACCAGCGTCAGCGCCTGAACCGCACCGGTCACCACCAGGCGGCCTCTCGCTGCTGCCAGGATTGGGTGAAAGAGAAGGAGGTTGTCGTGATGAAAGTGGCCCAATGTCTGTCGTTTTTCCGAAGCCCGCGCTATGCATAATAATACGCACCCCGACAAGACATAAGTTACGGTAGCCACAACCTCTAAAATAAACGGAGCTCGTATATGCAGTATTGCTGACACCCTGAGCAAGTTGACAGGAGCCAAATTTTTCGTTTTGCGGAAAAATGGCACTAGCTTTTGTTAAAAAGAAGCAGTATCACGCGCCTGGGTTCCATCAGGAGCGGCTTAAGTACTCGGAGCATGCATGAGCACTCCCCTGCTTGACGCATGGTGGAGTTGACCCAGACAGTGGAGACGTCTGTCACAGGGGAGGGATGAACTGTTGTCCAACATGGCCGGCGGTCGCGCCCATACTCGGCACTTGGTGCGTCCGTGAACGTGGAGGAGCGCCATCACCTGTCCGTTCAGTTCACCTGTCCAGTTCACCTGTCATGCCAGGCTGATCGCTCCTGAGGAACACCCAAGTGCTGGACAGGCAGCCCCGGCCGCCGCCCTATCCCCTGAGCGAATGCCAGCCCCTGGAGAGCCCAAAGTGAGGGACGAAAGCCCGCTCGAGGCAGTACGCCGTCCCGCTCCTACGTCCAACGTGCGGAAAGCTGCTGCTAGAGGCACGTCGGGTGGCGGCCGGGTGTACTCCGTCATAAGCGCGCTACTGAGCGAGCACAGGCTTCTGGGGATCCAGGTCGACGAGGGAGCCCGTCTTGGGCCGTTTCTCATAGTAATGGCAGTTCCTTTCGTGCTGGTTATTTAGTAACGGTCTGCTGTCACTCTCATACGACGTCCACGCGTGGGAAGACAGTTGGCACAGGCGGCCGGCCTAGGTTCCTGGACTTACGGGTGATGGCGCGCGCGCCGCGGCAGGCCACCCGGTCCCTCTCACCGGTCCCCCACCTTTCTCGGCGTTGATGACTTTAATTCGCACAAGCGGGTGTGGGGCAGTACCATACAAACGCCAGAGGCAGGCATCTGGGGGCTGTGTAGATAGAAACAGCCATTGCGTTCTGAACATAGGTCATCACACGCACATAAAACCCCTATCTGGTAGTATCCCAGCCACGGAAATTTCACTATGCACACCAACTCTAGCCGTGCAGTTTACTTGGTGCGTAGATGATTGCCAGAGTGGCAGCGACCACCATTTGATCTGACTTCATCTGAGCATTCCTCACCCGGAAATGAAACCGCTTCAGTGGAACCTTCGGAGGGTCGACCGGGGAAAGTTTAGGCTGTTTGTGTCATCGATTTCAAACCCGGGGATGTTGACATGGCGAGAGCGCTCATAACCGGCGCTAACGTCACCATCTTATCGGCCGCCAGGCCATCGATCCCACTCACTTCGTGTAAGCCTCCACGTGTCCCGATGCTCTGGTGAACGGAGCATTGCAGGGATGCTGACATTTAAGCAAGGGAGGGCGTTAGTGAGACGTACATTGCGAGGTGCGAAACGCTTTCCATGGCAAGCTTACATCAACAGCATTAGCTGGTTTACATCCATAGCTGGCGCGTGGAAGAGCATCAGGGGCGTCTCTCACAAGAATCCGTCGATGCCGTTGCCAGTGTTGGTCATCAGAAGGACTCACATAACGGACAATTTTGGGGTTGCAAAGACACTGGCCATGTATTTTCAGCACGGTTAGAACTGGGCTCACCTGATTCAGTGGTCATTCACAACAAAGTTGTCAGCGAACGTGGTGTTTTGTGATTTTGAAGGTGATTTTTTATTATAACATGATTTTTTCTTTGATATATATTTTTTTAAAATTATTCCTTCTATAACTGAAAAAAGAAACTATTAGATACTGCGAAATCGACAGAAGTAAATCACTGGCGCTCTTCATTTTACAGTGGTCCAGTGGACACATTCTAAACGGAACGAGATGATAAACTTTGTCAGAATCTTTATCTGGGCTGCACGGAGATACCGAGGCCTCCGCGAATCTAGATCGAAGTGGGTAAGCAGTCTTTAGTAACATGGTAAAGCCATGCTGTCTAGAGGCGTTCAACATTCATCCTGAACTGATGTGATACAATCATGTAACGCGGTTTTCAGCATGCGCGCTTGAAAATCTAAGAAACAACTCATCGGTGCCAGGCGTTGCAGTCTTCATAGGCCGCGCAACGTCCGCTTTGCGTGTAAAGTTAAGTTGTGGTCAATGGTTGGACGAAAATGATGACGCATTTGAAAGCAGTACCTTTGCTCACTTTAGGAGAATAACCATGCAGTTAGGTGGCAGAGCGTATATTTCACCTGCGATATTTTGATCGATGAATTCAACGGATTGGTTTTTACAGTACCGGGAAGTGGTGCTGGAATCTGGTGGTATTGGAATATGGAGCACTAAAAATCTCTATTTTTCGTGTTACCGTAGCTGTTACTCTGTCCAAAGGACGACCTCAACGTTGTAAAATATATATGCCGTTTAACCCTTAAATGTAACAAATGAATTTTGAGACATTCGGAACCATTTTTTCTTTCGGCGTATATTTTATAATCTCTGAGGTTATCCCCTGGACAGATGAGCAGCTACCGCAACACCAAAAATAAAGATTCTACCTTCACTACCCCGATTCTACCACCAGATGCCGGGGAAAATAAAGTCGGGAATGTTTCACGTTTGAAGACGTTTGAATCAAACATCATATATAACGCAACAACTCACTTATAACCAGTGGTATACTTTAAGTATAAGATTGCTCTAGACAACACAAATTCTTAGCGTAGCACATACGCTCCACGATACGTCATTGTTTGATCACGTCATCGTACCTCGCACAATATTGAGAGCCAAGTGATAGCCGCTGCATCTGGATATCGCGTTCACGAGTGCCAGATATGTATCACTCGACTATTATATATACATTTTTTCTGGCCTTGGTCACCGGATGGCTTGCGGAGTGCCAGGATTTGAATAACGTTATTATGACGTCATGAATGTCAAGGTGACCTTGAAATACTCCCCATCTTCGTGGGTGTGTAGCTCAGGAATTACAGACGTTTAGGTCTCAAGGACACGGCTGCACACTGCGCCGAACGATCTTCAACATGGCTATTTCAGTTCAAAACCACATAGAAATGCAGGACACCCGCGTTCGTGACTCGCGGGCTACGGTGACGATCCGTTCCCCGTTCACTTCACGCACCGCTGCGTGCTAGGGCGCCACGAGCGCCGGCCGCAGGGGCGCGCTGGGCGCTGGTCCGCCAGAATCCAACAATGTCTGGGCATTCGCCAGCGCAGCTTAGCCGTCGGAGGCGGCCGCATAACGAAAACAGCTAATAAAAAAAAATGTATTCGTGGCACGTCACAATATGGTGCGATAAGCTAGGAGCACGTAAAAACATCCCAACGCCATGAGTGACGCAAGACGGCCGGCACAAGCTCATTGCCGAGGCCAGAGCGAAATACACCGCTAGCCGCCGACTAGACTAACGCATGACCCGCCTGGAGCAGGGTAGCATGGGAAGACGTCAGCCAGCCTGGCCGAGACCAACACACTGACGCGCAGGTGCAGGGGCCATGACACTGTCGGGGCTCTGGGGAGGCCCCGACCGGCCGCCAGCGGTAATGCAGCAGCCGGGCCTGGTGGGCCGTCGACTCATCTGAGCTGCCACGGACGGGTCAGGCCGTACTACCCCGCAGCCGGCACTCCCGGCGGCGGCCACAGCCAGTCTGCTGATCTCTGCATCGGCCCTCCGACATGCATCACCTGCCAGCGCGGCCGCCACCGCTGGGGCCAGGCCGAATGACCCCAGAGCAGCCTTCAAAAGGAACACAGTAATTATCCTGCCATAATCACAATCGCAGTAAGGACAGTTGGACCAAACCGCGCCGCGGAGAACAAAATGAATTCAGAATATCATGGATAATAATGAGTCGTAGCCTGATGGCGGCTGGAAAGAACACATTACAAAGACGGACTAGATGGGTGCACTTCACCATACGATAAGATCTAAGAAAGTCTGTGACTTTATGAAAATCAAAGCCACGACAGCGGTGCCACTGCGGAAGTCGGTTACCGAGGAGCGCAGAGTAATTCCCCGCATGAGTGGGTCGCCTCACAGCGGACACGAGCACCACTCCCCACACCGGTCAGCCCGCCAAGTGAACACGGAGGAGCCGGTCGGCCGTGCACCGGACGCGCCGCCGCACCTCTTTTGATTGTCGGGCGCGGGCCGAGCGGCAACGGACGGGCGCCGGTCGTCACTGGTCGGGCGGCGGTCGCGGCCCGCTGTCGTTGTAAAATGTGGAGCGGCTCAGGTAGAGCGTGGGGTCCGGCTGACCGGGACGCCGCACCGCCGGCATGTCGCGCGTGCGCGCGTAGGTGACCGGGTCGGGCCCGGCGTAGAAGGTGGAGCGGCCGACGCCGTGCGCGCGGCCCAGCTCGGCACGCGGCGCGCAGTCGCAGTCGAGTTGCCGCGCCCGCTCCAGTTCGGCGTATCGGGCCCGCGCCGACGTCAGGTAGTTTTTGATCATGTCCTCGTGGTGTTTGTACTGTCGGCTGGTGTCGAGACGCGCCGCCAGCAGACAGTGGCAGCGGGCGGTGGCGGCGGCGCGCGTCCGCACGTCACCGGCTGAGGCGGCCCGCCGGCCCGGCGTCACCGCCATCCGCTGCGACAGGCTGCCCAGGTTGTCACGAATCTTCCTGCCCATCGACTTGCCGATGCTGCCCATGTGTCGCACCACCGTCTGCAGCTGCAGGTTAGGCTCGGGCCGCCGAGAGCAAGCGTCACCGTCCCGCAGCTCGGCGGAGGCGGGCCGCGGCGGAGGCGGAGGCCGAGGCGGCGGCGGAGGCGGGGGCCGAGGCGGCGGCGGAGGCGGGGCGGGGGGGGGGTGACGCGCGGCCGGCGGCGGCGAGCGAGGCGGCGGTCGGGGAGAAGCGGAACCGTCCAGCGGCAGCTCCACCACGTCCAGGTACTCGCGGAGCAGGCTCAGCTTGTGCTGGGGCTGCAGCGTGAGTCGCGCCTGCACCACCGGGTCCACCTGGTCCTTCTCCCAGGCCACCTCTGGGCCCGGGTCAACAACAAACTGGATCGGCAGCAGCACGCCGTCCGCATCCGTCACCGGGATCACGGCTGAAGCAGACGTGGCACCAGGATCACACGTAAGGCAGACGTGTCAGGACTTCGACAGATACATCACTAGGATCAGAGCTATAGCAAACCCATCTACGAGATCAGAGCTACAACGGTTCCATCAACAAGATCAGAGCTATAACAGATCCATTACCAGGATCAGAGCAATAACAGTGGACAGACCATCACCAGGATCAAGGCTACAACAGCTACATCCCCAGGATAAGGGCTACAAAAGATACATCACCAGGGTCAGGGCTACAGCAGACTATTCAAAGGATCGGAGATATGACAGACGCGTCGCCAGAGTGAAAGCTTCAGTAGAACCGTCATCCGGTCCTGAGCTACAGTAACCATATCACAGGCATTACGACAAGGGCGGCAACGTCACCGCGTTATTGTGGCCCGGGCGATGTCACTGGGATCGCGGCTGGAGTGGCCGCGTTATCGAGATGGCGGCTGGAGTGGCCGTGTTATCGTGACCGCGGCTGGAGTGGCCGCGTTATCGTGATGGCGGCTGGAGTGGTCGTGTTATCGTGACCGCGGCTGGAGTGGCCGCGTTATCGTGACCGCTGCTGGACTGACCGCGTTATCGTGATAGCGGCTAACCTGGCGCGGCGTAGCGGGCCGGTTCGGCGGCGGCGCTGTCGGTGGCCGGCTCGGGCGCCATGGCCACCAGCGCCGAGAAGTGGCCGGCGTCGAAGGTGAGCGCCAGCGGTGAGCAGTGACAGTCAGCCGGCGGCACCTCCAGCGGCAGGTACACGCCGCCGAACGGGATCGGCGCCAGCGGCTGGCCGTGTACGTCCTGCCGGCCGGACCACCGGTTCATATCGGTCATCTCAACTCAGCTCAGCTCCACTAAGCTCCATCGAGCTCAGCTCAGCTAAGCTCAGCTAAGCTCAGCTCAGCTCAGCTCAGCCAGCTCCAGCCCAGCCCAGCCCAGCCCAGCCCAAGCCCAGCCCAGCCCAGCCCAGCCCCCAGCCCACCCAGCCCAGCCCAGCCCAGCCCAGCCAGCCCAGCCCAGCCCCAGCCAGCCCCCAGCCCAGTCCCAGC
>NW_023596576.1:25819250-25828843 GCF_011947565.3 Pollicipes pollicipes | reverse complement strand
AACGTTTGGTACTCACTTTTTCAGTAGCATGAACAAAACAAAATCCGTGGAACCATTCCTCTGGTATAATATATATATATATATATATATATATATATATATATATATATATATGTAATATATATCTTGGATGTACGTATTAGATGCATATATTGGGTGTTTGAAATCGTTCCTTGTTTGGTATAAATGTGGGTTCATTGGCTGACAGGAAGGACATGGTTTCTCAAAATCTCTCCTCTCTCTCTCTCTCTCTCTCTCTCTCTCTCTCTCTCTCCTCTCCTCTCTCTCTCTCCTCTCACTCCGTCTCCCCTCTCCCCTGCTCTCTCTCTCCTCTCCTCTCTCCTCTCTCTCTCTCTCTCTCCTCTCTCTCTCCTCCTCTCTCTCTCTCTCAAACTCCTAAAAAAGATTATAGTAGATGGAACGCACTTGAAGATAAAATAAACAAGCTGCATATTTTAGACATGGCTTCTTTTTTCTGGCTGCAAATCAGTGAAGAAGACAGTTCAGGCCATTTATATTTTGTGGGAGACAGGCGGGGTTTTTTTGATCTTGACAACTCGACTGCTGATCGCGCACCGAACGGTCGCTGGGATCAGTGCAAGTGAGTTATGCGGGTCTCTGTCTAAGTCTCTCAGTGGTGGCTGCTCGCCCCAATGGCGTTAGTTTGGCTAATAACATTATATGCTAATGAAGTGTGCCTCGTCGAAAAATTACAGATGGACGAAGAAGATGACAGAGACGAAAGCTTTTCCCATCAGTCGAGTGCGTTGATCTTGATCCGATGAATTCAACGTCTGGTGAGTTCGCGTCTCGCAAGTACATTTTTTCAATATTCTTTTCGTATCAAGGATGCTAGGTTTAGTTTCGGTGTAAATTTGAATGGCTTTCACTTTTTACTCCGTGTGCATCTGGGCAATCTAACACGATGCAGAATGCCGAGTCGGTAAGAACACGAAGTCCCATGGAACGGGAATTCACGAAATCCCGTGAATCGCTGTCTCGTGTAAAATGCAGGTGACGTTTTGTGCACCGACTGGTCAAGGAAACAGCGCGATGCAGTTTGCGGGACAAACCGTTATCCAACACGAGAAAAAAAAATGTTCGGTCCGTCCACTCTCGGCAGCGGGACACCAGGAGTCTGTCCCTATATCAAGACAGCTCTCGCGCAGGCTTGGGCGCAGGCAGCACCTTTGGCGCTGTCCCTGTAAACGCTGCACCGTCCTCCTATGAGCTATTCCACCGCGGCAGTAACCCGACCCAATCAATGATGGTATTTAATATCTCAATGTACTGGGCTGCGGGAGCAGATCTTCAGGCTATGCCATGTGCAATCTTGCTGACATTATTTCGAGTGCAGCATGCGAAGCAACGTTTTGTATAAACCAGCACTGACAAAAAACATCGCTGTCGGATGCATTTGGTCACAGCCGCTGGTGTCTGAGAAATGTAATTAAGCAGATTCGTAAGTCGAGTGCTATTCATTGTGAAGAGGAAAATTATATAAAATATTGTACAAATACGTATTATATTCGTTGAGTTGACGTCTAGGCGCTTTAACACGCGTCCGCGTGGCTGGCTAGATACCCTTCGTTCGAGTGGGGAGGGGTCGATTTGAGCCCCTGAGATCTCAAAATTAAGAAAGCTAGATACACCAAATTTACAGGGTATCTTGACCTGTACGTGAACTCACTTAGGTCAAAGTTTCAGGTTCCTAGGTCATAACCTTCATACCAAAAAAGTTCAAACGAGGTCACATTCCGGGTTGGTCTGCAAAGTGCCCCCAGAACCTAGATAACCGTTTCTAAGCAAAAGGTTACCTGCTCATTTAAGGTCCGTGACCTTGTTTGACCTTTTGAAGGTCAAGGCGATCAAAATAATACAAGATTGCTTCGAGTTTTGCATTTGATTAAGCAACAAAGATTACGCTAGGCAGTATGTTCCTAAAACAAAACTTTGACCCGGGTCATTTTATGTCAATCACCTATTCTGGCCTCTAAGAAGTCCATGGATGATGTAGAATACGGCTCCTGCTATCAATAAATTCGAAGTGAGCACCAAAAACTATCCCATACGGTAAGCCCTAGAGTAACAAAACAGGTTGGTTTTGACCCCGGTGTGACCTTCATACCTGACCTTAGGTCAATGTAATATGCTTATCCAACTGTTGTGCAGCCTAAGAAAGCATCTCAGAGATGTATGGCTTCGTCTAGCACTCCGTTGTTGGATCAGATTGACGGATTTCCGTGAAATTGCCTTCGCTGAAACCATGACCTGACTTTGCCCTGCCATAGCTCAGCGACCTTACAAGGAACATCTAAATTTTTGATGTCAAACAATCCGCTATGCAATTGTCTACAGCTATGCAAAACTTGGCGCGGCTGCGCTGCGCCGTTCGGAAACCATCTGGAAAACCTTCGGGGGGGGGGGCAATTTGACCCCCACCCGAGCGGGTGCTAAGGCAAAGACATGGTAATAGAAACGTACAATATGCCTGTCCACAACGTTCGCAATGAGCGTTACCCCGCCACAACGTATTAGGCATGCTACTATTTGCGGACCAAAATGAAATTCTGTGCCACTTAAGTACGATGTTCACCACAAACATCTCAGTTTTGCCCTCAGACATATTTACTTTTCTCCCCCTGAATCGAACAAAACTGACAATGTCTTGTAGTAAAAATGAAGTTTTGCCTCATCGAGTGCATTTGGGAAGTTTTCGGTGAAACAAAATCCTCGAAGTGAGGCGCACTTCAGCTATTATCTATCATTCACCTACCGAATGTTGCACAGAGCTGGCCCCTTATAGTATCATCTCCCTAGCCTCCTTGCTGTTCGCAAAAGCGCGGTGTCCACTCGTCGACGCCCCCCACGTTGCTGCTCACTACCCTCCCCATTCCACATTCTCCACACACCAGCCCTGCCTCCATCCTGGCCATTATCCCTTCCGCAACCCCATCCCATGAGTCGGTTAAGGGGCGCACGCAAAAGGCGTGCGAATTTGGCAACGCGGTGTAGTCGCGCTCAGCCACTACCGAGGAGGTACACAAAGAAGCGCTACGAGCTGTGTTGCGGAAGATGACGCCGCGCGCCCGCAGAGCGTGCTCCTCCGAGGGCACGAGATGCGGCCATTTCCGGCCGGTCTGTACAGGGCGCCTCCGGGCTGATTGGATTGGGAGGTCGCAGGGGCTGCGTCCGGGAAGATGATCGAGCAGCTAATGGCTGTTTTTGCCGGACAGATTCCTGATGCCTCTGTCTTGGGTGAAGCGTGATTCCGCGAAAATAATGCGGCGTCTCGATATTGGTCCCGTTATCGGCGTTCCGCGACGTCCTCGCGAACGATAAGACATAGCGATATTGAATGTAATAATATGTATTGATCCTCCTCAGGACGTCGAGCTGCGGTACTCCAGCATTGTGACAGCAGTGTTCGGAATCACTCATAGGCTCGCCCCGTGCCGGTAGTGTTGTGCATCGTGCAACGAAACGCACGGATGCCAGTCGAGAGTTACTCTTCTGCCGTATGCTCAGCCTTGCTTTTCCTATGATCCTGTGGGTGTTGCAACAAGTGCGGATTGTGTTGCACGGTCTGTTGTCGCCCAGTTGTTATACGAGTCGCAGGGAATAAACAGGCTCTGACTCCACGTAATAGTGAGCTGGGCCTTTGGGTCTTTTTTAGCTTTACATCAACTCTGGCCCGGGGTTAAAGTAAATATTTGTCTCTGTTGATAGGCGTCAAGCCCCGGGTATGCCACGCGCAGACGTGGCAAATCCGAATTTTTGCTAAAATGGCAAAACAGTAAAAGGCCAGGGTCGGCGTCAGGCAGCTGCGCTAGGTTAGGCAACCTGTTCCGAAAAGGCGGCGACGGTGACGCGTAGTTATAATATATATACATTTATATGATACATACATACATATTTATGCATATATGCGTATATATATATATATAATATTATATATATATATTTATATATATATATATATATATATATCCAAAAGGCCCGTCCCTTAGGTCTCACGAGCAATGAAAACATTAAGGATACCCCGTACCTTTCTCCGAGAGGGGGCTCCATGGCAGGACACGTGCTGCCTTATCACTTTTTCTAGTCAATGGTTGGAGGATCTTTCGGCCTCAGCGCGGTGCGCTGAACGGCTACCATTCTGGCGGAACGGGGCCCAGGGCCCCTGGTCGATCTGGAGGCCCTTAGAGAGATAATCGAACATCGTTCCCCTTCCTGACACAGGAGACCCCCTGAAGCGGGGCCCTTAACGACGCAAAACAACATTTTACCGACGCAGGGGTTCAAAAACCGGCACATGGGTCCTAGTTCCGCCCCTGGCCCAAAGGGGGGCAGGAGGGTTCCCATTTAATACTGGGCCCTTTGAATGGCAACATATTCTCTTTGTTTCCATCGCTGCCGGAGGGCTTCTGACTAGGCTCTGACTAGACTTTGACTAGACCCTTGCCAACACAGGATCCCTGTTATTCATCGTGGTCCCCTCAATTTACACGGCTTCCAGCCAATGCAAGATGTCTTTTGACTGCCTCTGGCCGGCCCGGCATTGTCCCTGTGGGAATCGGGTACCTAGGCCGACACAGTGCCGAGTGGTTGGTTTTGGTAGTCTGTGACTGACTTAGGGGACCTATTTATCACAGATGGGCCTCGATCGGCGCAGGAGGCCCAATGTCTGAAATTCACAGACCCTGGCCCGCATGACCGAGATCCCTTGGTTACTGCCATGATAAGGGCAACGGTCTATGCTCCCGTATGAGGTTTGCTTTTGCAAATTCTGCTGCAATTTAGAACTAACCCTAGAAAATACATTGAAGGAGACTGGTGGCAATCGCAATCGACCCATGCTTTGCAAATTTTTCAAATATTCAGCCGTCACTGCGGACATCTGCCAGCAATACCAAAAATTTCCGGCACTTAAACGCATGCATAAAGACACCAAGTATCGGAAAGCTTCCATCACTTCATTTAACCCAAAGCCTTCATTGATGCGATAAGTTTATACCGGCAGCAGAAGCGGCGTTCATTTCGCTGACGTCAGCTCATCATCGCGGCTTAGCCCGGAGACGGTTCTGTTTCACCCACGATTTTTTCCTGAGTATTCCCGTGTTCCAAAAGGTTCCAGCAACAGATCCACAGCGTTTGACAGTGCACCGGTCACAGCATGGTATAAACAACGATAGCCACCACAAGGATCTACGCACGACAAAAACAGCGTCGTATTCGTAACTGTTTGCTGGGGATCAAACAGCGGCTTGCAGTAGGTACTAAGTTTTCCTATTTTACTGCAGGAGTTGGCGGAACTTGTGCGTACCCAGAGAAAGGCAATAACAGGTCTTCAATCTCATTTCAATGCAATGCCATGTAGCTTTGATGTAAAAACACAAGCCGTGTTTGCGAGTTAGCATATACTTGATCCCCACCCCGTCTGCTGCACGTTGCAGCCAAATGTCTGAGGGGTTCGTAACAGATATATTACACGGCAGCAAAGATCTCCAGAATAAAAAAACCCAGATACCCTAAGACATAAACTCTCTAAAATCCTCAGACGTGTCTGTGACGAAAAGCACTAGGAGGCACCTAACCCTCCTAGGATATGCCTTGCTAATGGTAACGAGCGGTTCGTCTCACATACTAATTCTAACGAAACAAGTCCTATTCACATGTTACGGAAGTGAGGTGATGATTAACCAATGAGAAGTGAGTAAGACACCTTACGATAGGCGGCTAAACCAAGCACAGGGTGTGGGATCCCTTGCTGTCCCAGAACTTTCTCATCCAACAGACGGCTGGTGACATGCTGAGGGTGACTTTCACGGAAGTATTGAATCACACGCGGATGCTATGCATAGTTAATGTTTCGACGAAACGTAAACTATGTATACGAACGAACTTATGCATCCGACGGAACTTTCGCGGAATGCGAAGATTTATCACCGAATCGACAACGTAGCAGATTGTCTAATCAGGCGGATTTGGATCGTCTCTGTAAATGGCGCAAAAACTAGGGACTGAAATTTAACCAAGCTAAATGCAAAATCATGTTACTCATCCTCCGCACGCTACCTGTTCACTACTCATAAGCACTGGACATTCACCACTTGGATAACTGCCAGCAGATTCGCGATCTTAGCATCCTCCTGGACACCAAACCCACCCTTGCCGATCACATAGCTTCAGCTTCGAATGTTTCAGAAGCAACAAGACGATGGTCCTTCTCATGCGAAGCGTGCAAATGTCATCCTGACCTTGTCAAGGGCGGTTGAATCATAATGCTTCACTGTGCGCCTTCAAGGCTCATGTGAAACTTTTGATAGAGTACGGTAGCATTATTTGAAGCGGTGCTACCGCTTCCCACTTCGCCCGGTTCGAACGACTACAACAGTTTTCCATATGGTGGGGTTCGCGTGCCCGTCTGTATGATTACCAGTTCTATTCCGCAATAGATTATGAACATCTCGCTTACTTCAAAACAGCATATATCAAGGGACGCTTCACCCAGCCTGGCATCTGACTTCTATACAACGTACATCATCACACACTTGACCACGCTCACCTGACGCCACTGTTCGACCTGCCTACATTCACCCTGCGTGCTGAAAATGATTTTGTCACACGCCTATCCGTTGCCAGCGATAGTTTTCTACAGCATTCTCCTGAACTGACTTTTTCCAGCGAACTAAATCATTCTTATTTGATTTGTTTAGGTTCGCCGGCGCTCGTAGGGAATTCTTTTGATGACCGTTGTGTCTGAATGGGCACGGTGTATGTGTGGCTGTGTGTAAAATGTGCATGCACGTTTGGTTAGCGTTTTTGCGTGTTTATCGTCCATTTGTTATCTTTAAAACTGGACTGCTTCCGTAATTGGGCTCTTGCCAGTGGACTGCTCATGTCCTAATTAAACAAATAAACAAATAAACAAACATGAGAGTGTTGAGAAATCTAGTTCCTAGGAGGATAAGATGCCTCCTAGTGCTTTTCCCGTCCTAGACTCCGTGAATGTGCCTGGCTAGATCCGGTTCGGGAGCCCTGGCCGGGGAGCTTGGGCATCTTAGCCTGTTGCGCTGCTCTAACCATTCGCTCCTCAGAGATATATCAGCCAGGAAGGCCAGGAGATACACGCACACCCACTCTAGTACACGTCCCAGGCCACACAGGTATCAGACCATTTCGTCCCGTTGGGTGCTCTGCCCGACTGGGGGTCCCATCTCAATGCCAACTGGGGCTTTGGAAGTTCGATGGATTTCCTTGGGGTAAGATCGCAGAGGGCGGCAGATCTGTTGCGCAAATTAAACTGGCAACCCGGGATGCAGTCGTGAGTCCATCTAGCGCTTCTCAAACAATAATGTTTTATTGCCGGGCGCTTCTTGGCCTAAAACGTAGCGGATCGTCCCCAAATAGCTTGCTCTCTGTGTCCTTTATTACAGCCTGAGGTCTCGACTTTACCCTCAAAGTTATTCACAGATGTGAAAGTTTACTAATTTGTTGATATCTTGCTTGGTCTTCCTAATCATCCCACCCAACAAACGTATAGTAATGCGTTGCAACCGCTCAGGTCCCTTACCATGTGTGCGGCCTTTCCAGCATTAAAGGTGTACCGCCTGGGACGTAGGTCAGTAGTGGTCTTCGCCGAGAAGTGCGTAGTCGGCACAGTACCACCTGATATATATATATATATATATATATATATATATATGTATATATATATATGTATATACGTATATACATCTGTATATATGTATCGCTTTGATAAGCTATGAGCCCATCCTGAAAAGCCGATGAGAAAGTATTGCGTAGCATTGTCCTTAAACACTGCACCTCACTAAAAATACGATCTTTAACATTCTACGAAAGTCCCGAAACACCGCTCCTGGTTATGACAGAATAACCTTCACCAAACCAGACGTAAGCTGATAACGACCAAAGTAGCTCGCGTTTTAAATGTTCGGCTGGGGGACTGTGGAACCAGTAAAGTAAGATATACTACCCTGACTACAAGTCTCAGGCGACGCTGAACTATGCACTTGCGGGTGAAGGCACCGAAAACACGCACGTACACACCACAACACCAGTCACCAGAAACGAGCTATTCATGACCACCACTTTACTAGCACGTACCACAAACCATAGACGCCTAACCACACTTAAAACATTGCACATCAGACATGGCACCTATGATCAACGCGCAAAACGAACTACTCACATGACTACCACTGTGCGACATGCGACAGGCGGCTACAGCCAACATGTGCGTCAGGTCCTCCGCAATGCCATTATACAGGTGGAAGTCCACGAGCCACGTTGGAATGCTTGCGACCCTGCGCGGGGCAAACGACACTTGTGGTAAAGGTCAACCGGTTCATTTCGTTAGCAGGTAGCTAGGCCTCAGCGCCGTAATTTGCTGCACCAATATCAGATTGAATCAGCGCTCCGACGGATCCTCGCAGACCGCGCCCCGCTTCACACATACCACATTCGCCTGTCGAGCCGGAGGCGTTTCTGCCGCGGGTCGCAGGCGCTGAACAATTCCAGCGAGCTGATTGGCTGCCGTCCGTCAGGCGACGGCGGCGGCCCGCGGCGCTCGTGCCCGGGCAGCCGAGCACGTGACCTGGGCCGGCGGGTACGGGGGGGGGGGGGGGGGCGTGCGGGCGCCGGGGCCGCCGTCTGACACGTGACCTGCTGTATCTCGACCGGCGCAGCCCGACGCTCCCTAACGGCGCCGGGCCAATCGGTTTGAGAGCGGAGGCGCCGGCCGTCGGAGCGCGCGATTGACCGTGTCCGAGAGAAGCTGGCACTGTTCGATACCGGCCCTGTCCCGGCTGCCGGGTCGACGCCGCGTCCGGAACGACGGAACGGTCCCGGCGCGCCGCGCCGTGCGTCACCGATGGATCTCCCAGCCGACCCCCAATCTGCAGCGTTGAGTGGCAGTGCTACAAATGGTTTCCGTACTCGGGGAAAACCACGGTGTGGAGGGTGGCGGGGAGGGTGAAGCTAGTGAATGGGATGGAACATTGGCCTCCTGGAAACATTCTGCCACTGTTTGCTGCAGAAGGCGTTAATCATAAACTCAATCGGTTGACTGTTTGCTGAAACTGACGTCGGGATTAGGACCTTTGCCGTAAACTGGTTGCGTGGGCAATCCGGTTCTGATCCGGCTGTCAGTCAGTGATCCGACAAAGGTGAGATATTTTTACTCGGGTACAAGCCTCGTTTATCAAACACAGAATGGCGTGCGCGCCGTGTGGGTGACTCGGTCTGACTCAAACTCGGACTCAGCCCACCGAGCTGATTCCGCTAGCATTTGAAATTGCGTCACTCGAAGTCGGCAGGAACTGGTAAGCTGAGCTTACGTTGTTTGGATTAGAGCTCTTCCATCCAGTGATGGCCATTTCATGGCTGTGGAATGGAGAAGAGCGGATAACAGTGGTGCAGAAGTACACACACCTAGGGGTCCATCCGCCGAGCATGACCTCGCACTGGGACTGCTATGCGAGGGGGCGTTACGACAAAAATACGCGTGGAAAAGTATGTGTGCATAATAGGCGTATACCGTTGTTGCCAAGCAAATGTACATGAGGTAT
>NW_023596576.1:25794250-25814250 GCF_011947565.3 Pollicipes pollicipes | reverse complement strand
AGTTTCCTTGGGGGGGGGGGGGGGCATAACGCGTGCCGTTGTATACCCTTTTATGGAGCGCCAACAACTACAGAGGCGCTTCCATTCGTGACGTAGCGTTGACCTGTTTCAACATTATGAAGTGGATCTCAATTAGCATGTGTAAGCCACTTACCACCCATGGACCACTCGGACAAATTACCCGTGCATCGCTGTTGCATGGACTCAGAACCTTAAATCGGTATAATTTAGATGTAGCCCGCGCTTGCTTCGCTCTGCGGAGAGCCGAGCAGTCCTGAGTTTAGGCTTACGCTCTTAGTCTAGTTGTGTTTTGACAGTTGACAGTTCCCGCGTTTTGGGACGCCCTGTCTACCGCTGCTCGAGCTTTGAGGCCTGTTTTCGGCACTTGGCCTTCGCACAATTGGCTTCTCCTACGTGCACGAAAAGTGTCCCTTCGCCTGATGCCAAAATAAGCTCCCTCTCTCTTGGGCGACAGCGGAAGAATGGGCGCCAATTTACGTCGTAAATCGTCTCAAAAGTTGAATCCGCAGTATGTGCAAATTTCACGTCAATCTATGCGTCTGTGCTGTGCGTTTGGCAACAAGCGTAAACTCACAGACATAATAGATGCACTTTTAACTTAGTACCTTAGAAGCCTTTCAAACATCTCTCCTGACTTCTTTGCCAAGATCAGGACGTCCGCCGCAGCACGTGTATGGCCGATATAGGTGCATACTTTACGCACTATCATTCGAACACTTACTGTTGAGCTGACGAGGTAAATTTCTCTTAATGCGTTTACGTATACGTTTACCAGAAAACGTTTACCAGAAACGTTTACTTGGAATAAGCTTATCGTATGCGGTACGACCATACGGTTGCTGTGGCAGCGACCCATGAACGGCAATGAAACACAAATTTACTGGTTACAGACGGCATATTCGCATCGGCATGGGTGTCCCCGCTCGTGTTCGGCAGGCTGCTCGCACTGCACCTCAAGCCTTGGCTGAGGCGGCGCTGACTCGTCTTAAATATTGCTCGGATAATCCCTAACAGACGTGACATTGAAATGAATTTCGCATTGCAGCATTTCAGTCTATATACCAATCATACAAGTTTCACGCTGCTATGGCCACAAGAGTTCCAACAGCTGATCGTCAAAGCGCTGAAGGGAATAAGTTTTGAGGTAGAGTCTAAGTTGAGCGACTGTGGACGAAAGATCAAGTGCGAGCGTGTGACTAATTATTGGATAGCTAACAGCCATTTCGACTTCCCCAATTGAGCACGTCTGGAAATTCTTGAGACCTATCTGGGCACTTCAATCACCCTCATCTACAAAAATGCTCGAAATATTGCTCCATCGACATATGTTTGAAATGCTTGCAAAACCACTTCCGGTCACAACTTTAATGGACAGCTTTAATGGGACATCAATAATATAACTTTCTACTCACGTTGTGATTGACGTTTCTGGGCCTTTTTGGGTTCATGAATCGAAAGTTGTTAAAGTCAATGGCGTGGTGTCGCCTGTTTTGTCAATGGCGGTCCCAAAAAACAACATGGCGGATCTTTTGTCGTTGCTCTTAATTGGGCCTTCCAATTTGACCATCCAGGGTATTTTTGAAGCATGCTTTGCGACTGGCGTCCAAAATCCGTAGGGCACCCATGTGTCCCTATGTCCTTAATACGTGTCATATAATCCAACCCATCCTTCTCATTTTTCAGATGTTTGATGGCATGATGAGCCACGTCGAAGATGCAGACAGATCCAAAGGGGAAGATGTTGATCCGGAAATATCTTCCGTCATGCAATCCAGTTCCATCCGCCCATCAAACTGCTCACTATCCACAGCATTGTCTGCATGGTTCAGTACTGCGTGGGCAAAGGCGATCGACGACGACGACATCAACCAAGTAATCGGGGGGGGGGGGGGGGGGGGGGGGTGGGGGGTTCCCAAGCACGCATGTGCCAGGTACTGCCACGACACGGCCTTCTACGTCTCCTTCCGGACAATCGTCAGATGCGTCAAATGGCTGTGGGAAGAGTTTCTTGAAGGCAGGAAGAGACCAAAAACGAGTGTGAAGAGGAAGAAGGAGGTAAAAACCCAGATGGCTGCAGTTGTTCGGTATGAGCAGTTGCTGGGCAAAAGGGGCAGAATGGGCCTGTTTCATGTATACGCCCATGATGGGGAGAGGAGGAGGCAGGTTAGCCAGGAGCGGGGTGGCCAAATGGGGCTCGGGGAACATAAGTACTGCGACCATCAGAAGGGAGCGAGAGTGGAGTGTGACCACGAAGTCGATCCTGTTTGATACTATACCCGAGTGAGGCAGTAGAGTGAGAGGGCAGGAGGGGATGAATATTTAAAAAAAAAACGATGAGGGTTTCGGCTTTCATTCCCTGGAAGTTGTCACGAATATGGTGTTAAGGGGTGGGTAGGGTACAACTGACAAGTTATGCGAGCTCCGACAGCTGTCTGTCTCCTGGCCTGAGCAGGAGCCGTAGGCTGGCTGAGGGCCAAGGGGCAAGAGGAGGAAGCTGCAGGTGGAGGGGAAATCGAGAGTTCAGTGACTTGCTCTCTGTGCGACACCGGCACATCAGGGACACGGAAAGGGCTGTCAAGGAACGGATGCACCGGACCCTGGCAGATCTCTCCGGCGCTGGGCTCTCTCACCAGCAGGCAGCAAGCGTTGTCATATTCGGCAACGGTCTGTTGGACAGGAAGAAAGGAATGGAAGGAATCTGAAGGAAGGAATATAGAGATGGTGTGGGCAGGCAGAGGCACGCTTACTTCGAAACTAAGTGTGCTCCAGGCAATTAGGGTGGCAGGATGCCCAAAATCTCTTCCTAATGGCGAAGGGCATGGAGGGACGGTCTAGTGAGAGGTTGGTGCTGACACCAAATCGATTCCATTTCCAAGAAGGGAGTATTTCAGTTTGTACTACAGGGCTTTACAATGGGCCAGAATATTTTCTTCCTGCTTCCGATCCTCAATGTATGCAGAGAGTCCTCGGAGAATATCGCCACGCAGGTGAGCTGCGCTATGGAGATGCCGGCTGCCGTGAGAGACAAGAATGCCGCTGAAGTCTACGGCTCCGTGGAGGGCCACGTGGCCGACAGCGACGAACACCTCAAGGGGATGGCGGAACTACTGGCAGAGCTGTACAGCCTCGACTCTGAAGGGCTGGCGAAGGCTTCCGCGGAGTCCACACCATTATCGGCCTTAGCTGCGGGATGAACAAAATGGTGAACCTGCTGGAGGCCGAAGTGAAAGTCCACACCTTCATCACCGAGCTCATGATGGAACCTAGTCTTGACACCATGAACAGCAGTTTAGATGGTCAGGCACTGGATATGACGCAGAACCTAGTTACGCCCGAAATCAGCCACGCACCGTGGAACTGCTTCAAGCTCTACATTCCTGCAGCAGCAGGAGGTGAAGAACAGACAGCCTCTGTACAAGGATCAGAGATTCGGCTGCCTGAGAAGGGCTGCTGCTACCGCCCTCGCACCGCAGGGCACGGATCAACGCCATAGTGCAACGTTTCGTTGAATTCGCCCGAGACTGGTTTATATTCGCACATCTTTTTCCCTAAAAAAGGGTTTCCTGGGCGTCTATTGTGCAAGGATTTTGACGAATCGGTCTACTGAGGATATCACATAACACAGACATTAGGAAAGCCAAACAAACTGGAATGAGTATATTCATAATGTTGAGGAAAGAGTCGAATGTTGGGGAGAGAGTCGAATGAGATTTCTCCCGTCGAGGCGACTGCTTCAAATAAAATTGCTGGACTTTTCAGAAGGATTTCCAGAAAACTGGCATCACCGATGAAATTGGACCCGTGTTACCACACAATGCGTGAAAAATGCAAAAAGTTGGATATTCCCCTAAGGCTATTCCCCCTCCCCCCACTAAAATATTGGTGAGCCAAGCACGATAACACGCCAATGTCAATGACAATTAATTGACTCTGGCAAATCTACATAATGTGCTGGAGTCAATGGAATCAATGGAATTATGCACATTTTCATTTCGTAAAACGTATACGAGGAAAACAATTCAACTACACGACTCGTCTGTCATGTTGAAGGGGATAAAAATAAATACTTGATGGCTTTTATCTAAATGGATGGCTTTTACCAAATCAGGGATGCATAAAACTTTCTTCCGACGTTGAAACGAGCAATAATTGCTGGAAAGGGCGTTTATCCGCCATCCGTTTTATTGTCAACTTCGGAACGTCTGCCTCAGCACAATTTGTTTCAAGACTGAAAGGAGCTGAATAAGAGCAACGAACTGAAAGAGACAAACGAGTCGGGCTGAGTTTGTGTGGCTTGATAACACCATGTCATTACTGGCCCATACATTTTCAACCTGAATGAAATGAGCATAATTTGTTCAGTAAAGGAAACTAACACATTCACTGCAGAAATGTACCACCCACCAAGCCACTATGTCTTCAAACCGCTCCAGTGCTGTGACAGGTTCAGAAAACGAAACAACGGTGGAGCTGAATGCTCTAAGACCTCAGTGTAACCTTGAGGAAATGGAGCAGGTCTGACCAGATGCATGCTTTTGCTCGGGATATTACTGAGCAGAAATCGGAGCAATCCCTTGGCTGTAAAAGGCATTGCAGAAGTAAACTGAAACTGGCTTGTTATAATGCTGGAATGTTTGCATGCAATGATGCTTTGTTTCTGAACTTTCCTCGAAAACAAAGGCCATCCTCTTCTTTATCCAAAACTTCGCTTATCTTCAAGCGTGTCGGAAATCATGGGCTGAACCCACGTGGTTTATGCATTTATGTCGAAATTGTTTTGCTTCACGTCGTTTATGCATTTATGTCGAGCTTGTTTTGCTTCACCTCGCACCCAATTCGCAACAGACAGCCGGTAACCTGGTGTCATATTGCCTTATGAAATGAAGTGAACCGACATGAAATGGAACCGTCACAACACTAAAGGTCAATAATCCGCGTCCTGGATCCTAACAGCAATGTGGCCAGCTGAAGGAAGTGAGATGGTAGGACGCTGGGACGATGACCCCTCGTGGGCGCAGACGAGAGACGATTTAACGTTCCTTTTGAGAACAGGATGAAGATACACGCTATCCCAATGACTGGGCTAAATTCGGAGCATACTTGAATGCTTCGGAGCATTTAAGGTGCGCCCTGAGACCGAGGAAGACCGAGGTCTTCTCATTGCAGCAGAGAATGGGTTCAACGTGGTCAGAGTAGAATGGCTGAAGTTGTCCCACACAGGGATGTTGGGTCGAGCCAGTTGACTGCCAAAACACCGAAACTATATAACACGAACTGGCACGCATCGGCGGCTAACCGACGGGCCGTGTCCGAATTGAGCGTGCATGGCTGACTTCATGAACTCACCAACTCTTCAACTATTTCAATGTTCCAGATCATCGCCTGATAAGTGGTCGTGGTTGTTCACCGCCTTCGAGGAGGCCCTGCCGCCGGCTACCAACAGCTTGCAAACGGTGCCGCCTACCACAGGCTTGCGAAGCACGCGCCACGCGCATTCCATGCGGCATATCACTTGGTGTCCAGGGATGTCCGTGGAAATTAATTACGATCTGTGCGGGAATGCGTGAAACATGTGCCGAGTGATATCCGAGATCTGTTGTAAACTCGGCGACGGTGCTTCACGGCACTGAATCCACCCCATGCGCTGGGTGTGGCACCCGTTTTTCTGCAGTCAAACTCCACCTGTAAAGAGAAGTCTGACTGCAGAAAAACGAAGGTGCTAGGATGTGAAGGATGATGTTACCAACGCCTGCAGTTTACTATCTATCGCAGACCAGTGCTGTACGAAACCTCCAGTGTCCAGTTTGGTGTGAGGACAAGATGAGATCAAAGCTGGCCACGCAGCTGCTCAGAGTGTCTCTGGGGAGCTGTGCTGATCTGGGATTTCTCTATACGTTGTTGCAGATGCTGTCTTCTTGCAAATGTTGCCGAAGCTACATGTTTGGGACTCTGGAAAATATTCGTGTTTAGCGGGACCAGTCTTAGCTGGTTTTTGAGCCCGTGGAGGTAACTGCCACACGACATTGAGAACCGTTCCTGATTTTCTCTGATAGGCAAGTGTCTTGGCCCACCCTGTTGCTGGGAATCGTGATCCGCTGATGTCAATCACACTATGACGGGAAGTTAGCCTATCTGATTGGGACATGGAGCTTCACAGAGTAATCCAGTTTCGTGATTTTGTTTGGTGGATAAGTTTTCGTGTTTGGCCGTATCCCTGCACAGGAAATTAACCGCGCAGCTCATTTCCGTGGCCACAGAGAGCCATCTTTATGCAATGGTAAGCCCTTGTCTCGCGAGCTGCCGGCCACGGGATGGCAGGAGGACACCCCGTCTCTGCCAGCCGGTGGGCATCGCTGACTTCGCTCAGCCGGGCCTCCCACCGAGCGCCGGTCGCCTCCCGGGTCATACCGACTGACACCAGCCGCTGCCACGCGCCGCTGCCGCGGCGGCTGGCCTGTGACCTCTGCAGCGCGGCCGTCGCGGCCCCGCAGCCCGGGAGTCACCCCCCCCGACGCCGACTCTTCTAATGGGACGTTTGGCGTATGGGCTGGTCGCTCGCCAGGCCAGCACGGCGCCTCGGCGGGCCCGGCGCTGGCGCGCGGCCGGCCGCCCGCTCGTTACGTCTAGACCGGGCGGTAAGTGGCCGCCGGCGCTGACGCAGCGGCCCCGCCGCCAGCGGCCGAGCATCGTGTCAGCGCCGTCCGGGCCGCGCCCGGGACGCGCCGCTGCCGCTCACGACGGCCGCGCGCCAGGTGGCGCCCTTGTCGCTCAGACGCCACCGCGGGGAGGATGGCCGCTCGGCGGACGCCCGAAGGAGCGCTCCATCGGATGCCGCTCCAGTCTATGCAAGCTGAATACCAATGTTCTTTGACCCTGGAAATTCGTTTTGAATGAGTGCCTTGGACGTTTTTGGTTGCGTCCGCAACCCCAGACTTGTGGCGCGTACTGTGCCGCAGTGCATGTCAATATGCTGCGTCGTGTTCAATGGCAGCAATTGAAAGGTGAAGGGTGAGCAGCTCTCGACTCATGGGCTGAGGAAAAGCGTTGGCGCTCCAGAAAAGTCACGGAGACACGTTGATGCGCGGTCACCCTCGCATGAAGGATTATGCAATTGATGACGTTAACGCAGTTTTTTGTAGACTGAACTGGAAAGTCAATGCCGTTGCCTAAATAAAAAAGCGAAAATAGCAAAGAACGCGATGAAACATTTTTTATCTAGGCATGCACTATTCATTTCTGTCAGACAACGTTGCCTTTACACACAGACTAACGTGAACCTCAAAGGAACTTTTCTACCAGCTGAAATGTTGGCATGAGCCTTGGCAATCGATGGGTTTGCCATGTGAACGGAATAGTCCATTGGAATAGGTACAACAGCTCGCTATGTTAATGGCGATCTTTCCTGTTTTCCATATGTGTACGACAACGGTCTGTTTGGTGACCATGATAGATTGGTAAAAGTAAAGGCGTAGTGATATCAAAATATTATGATAAGTTTAGAGCTCTCTATCCAATTTGCAGTGTGTTTGCAGCCTGAAAGCTTCATTCCCACGAGTCTCGATTGTTGGATTAATCCCGCTTTGAAAACAAATATGTCTATCTGTCCTAATACAATGGTGAGAAAGGCAATTTTCAGGTACACAGATAGAAGCTAGCACGTGGCTCAGCAGACCGACCACCTAATAGCCTCAGAAACGTCCACGTGCCTTAAGGCGCATGGTGGATGGTCCGGTTGTGAGGGCTCGGAGACTGGGTTGCCGCCAGGAGCGTTTATCACGTGAGCGTGGGCGGGACGCATAAGAGGATCCAGGAATGCGAGGTAGCGAAACCCATTGGATCCACGGGCGCAGGGAAGTGTGGCACGGCGACATATTCGTTCATGCCAGGGGTTAATCCTGAAAGTTTTTCCTGTCCTAAATTATATTGGCTACCTACTTGTCGTCGATCTCATTCGACTTTTACCCAAGCTGGCCTTTTTTTATTCAAGCTTTACCACCGTCAAATTGTTGTTCTTTAATTATTAAAATTTGACTTGCACCCCTGCTCTCTCCCATCCTTTAACTTTTCAGATTCGGCCTTTATCGCTGTCAGCTGTTTTCCCTCTTGGCTTTTTTTTGATTTTTTTAGGCTGGACTACGCTTTTTGAATTTTCCAAATTGGGCTATTATTTCCGTCGAAGTTTGTTCATTTCAACTATCTACGTTCGCCTTGCTTTCCGTTCGGCCTTTTCCTCTTCGACGTTTTGTCCGGGAAGCGCACTAGCCATATTGGATGCGTATTGATTTACTATATGTCAATTTTCCTAATTTAGTTTTCGAGTTCTCAGCAGAGTGACGAAGCACCTTCCACTGCATCACCTCCGGCATTAATCCCTTTGTTTTGCCGTAAGCAGTGTGAGGTATGCTATTGTGATAAACATCGCCTATTGAAGCAATGTCACTCGGCCACGTCTTCTCCGCAGCGGACCGCCGACGGGTGCCAGCTGTGTTCAGCTGAGACGCGTCAACAGCATCGAAAAACATCCTCAGAAGCATGCTCAGGCCTTTTAAGCACCCACATAGCCCGAGAGCGCAGCGTCAGGACACATCATGATACCGGCACTGCAATAAGTATGCTATTACTGTAAGCACGAGCTTGTGGTCGGGAGGCATCCTATTTTTGGAAGCCTGGATCTACGTGCTCACCTCGTCATCGCACGAGGGGCGTCTGCGAGCGGATGTCTACATTCCTTTGGTCCCAGCAACATCCTAGGACATACACCATGGGATGTTCTCTAGTTTTCGGTGCAATCGGTCCCATTGGAAACATGCAGAATAATGGAGTCGAGGACCTTCAATAGGTTCTTGACCGGCAGCGGCTTTGGGAATGCGCACCTAATGTTCCCTGCACAAGCTGCCATCATTACTGCAGATTCAGTCCCGGGGCTGCTTTTTTCTCGCTGGGGGTAGATTAGTCAGGCCGGCTAGGGTCTTGCCTCTTGCCCGATGATTCTAAAGTTTGATATATCATCATCAGCAGCAATCATCACCAGTGTGTACCTGTCGTGTTCTCTTCTCACACCCGTACTATCAGCGGCCCTGAGGCCGTTCATCCCTTTTCCATGACAGTAGACCAGTCTGGTTTTTATTCCCTTGACTTGCCAAGCTGCGGCTCAGGGTGTGCTTGCTAGCCTTCAGCAGCATTCCCATTTCCGCATTTTTCCTCGAGGATCACCTTGGTATACCTCAGCTTCTCCAGTGAATTCTCTCATTTCGAATGTGCCCCTGCATGTCCAGTGAAACGCTCAGCATGCGAATGGTTTCCTCGCTTTGCGTGCGCGGCATCAGCAATGTGGGGAGGTTACAAAGTGCAAATCCCCGCAACTTAAGGCCATGCAAAGCGAATGAAGCTGCTAATGCAGCCCACTGACGATATAGCCTTAGCCCCCCCCCCCCACACGCACTTTCACTTTTTCACTGATAAAAGCGAACCACGTTACGTCTTCCTGTTTGAGGACGCAAAGGAGGGGCAGTTGCGAATAGAAGCAACTGATCGTTGGATCGTGGTACACTGCGTTTGTCAGTCACATCCGGAGGTGTGATCCGCACATTCAACACCAACATGGTCTCTGCTTTGTTTGACCAGAGCGAAGCTCTTCAGACACTCCCTTAACTCCGTGAGAAGCTGGCATCGTTCACGACTAAACAAGCGGTGTTTGTTGGCTCTTGTAGAAACTGGGGTGATGTCTTTGAAGGTGAGCTTTTGATTTGCAAAGCTGCTATCGTCTATAACATGATTGCAGACGCAATGTCTTTTGTCATAAAAACGGAAGTGCGATCTAGCGAACGTAAGACGTATTTGAACTGATTTTGTTCGCTTCATTGCTCGGATTCCTATTCCCCAAAGTACCCGAGCAGGACTGTCTCGAGGTGATATACACGACAGCTTCTGTTTCTTGAGGTATCAAACGTTCAGCAGTATCTCCCGGTTGTAAATACACTGGCTTTGCTGTGCTGTAGCTATACTTGTAGAACTAGTACTTCTAGCTGCGCCTTCTGTGCAACTGCCCTAGCTGCTCTGCACTGGCTGCACAACTGCACTAGCTGCTCTGCACCGGCTGCACAACTGCGTTAGCTGCCCTGCACTGGCTGTACAACTGCACTAGCTGCCCTGCACCGGCTGCACAACTGCGCTAGCTGCCCTGCACTGACCGTACAGCTGCACTAGCTGCCCTACACTGGTTGTACAACTGCACTAGCTGCCCTGCACTGGCTGTACAACTGCACTAGCTGCCCGGCGCCAGTACATGCGTTTTTTGGCCCGTAGCAACACTTTGTGCCAACCGTTTTTCGAGATCTGAAAAGGAGATGCTCTATTCATTTTTCCTGTACTGGCATGTCCCCTGATCACTATAAAACATTGGCCATTTCATCCGATATCTCATTGGACGCCTCGTGGTGACTGAGGGGCACGATTGGTGCTGATCAGTAAAAAACAATCGGACAACAGCTATCTCGGCTCCTACACCTTGAGCCCCGGCGCAAAATCGTGAATATATAGACTTGAGGAATTGTATTTAAAAGATGTTTTTAAAACGGCCATAAGCGTATTTTTGTGACAACACAGGCGACACAAGACGACACTGATCTTCAAAAGCAGGGCCATGGCGGCTTCCGTCCACAAACAGGCCCCTAGAATATACACCCATGATCAGACTCGTTCCAAAAACGAGAGGATGCAAGGCACCGGTTGTTATGAAGTGCACGGGTTTTCCGTTTACTTACTGCGTTTGACAGCAAGGAGTTGTGTGATGCTGCAATACAACCTCGCTAAAGCTAGTTGCCGCGATGCGGGTATGGCCGGCAGAACCACCCAAAGTTTTAGTCATGTGGAAACGCATCACTGTCTAGCCGCCCTGCGACAAAGAAAGGTACTAAAGAGCATGCCATCAAAATTCCACATAGCTGGCCTATTGGGCATGTGTAGCATCCATCATAATTCGGCTAACTGTTGGAAAATCTTGGAATCACAATGCCGATGCCAGTGAGGAGAGACAAGGATGTCTTCGACGCAAGATGTCATGTATGCCATGCTCTACTTTGCCCTCACTTTAAGAGCATCGCAACATTGTTCGGTCTTGTGTTTGCATCACGTTTTTGCTGCGGTATAAATGGTTCAGAATGGCGCAGAAAGTTAAAAACCGAGGCTAGCCCACACGCTACGCACACTGACAGTGTCGCGTTCTAGCAATCTCCGTATCCGTGCAGGGGAGGTCCGCCCGGCACCGGTCTGGTGAGCGCCAGTCTGGCGTGGAGCGTTCCCTGATGGCTGGAAATGACGACATCCTTCATTTTTCAGGCAGCCCTGTTTGTGAGCGGCGATCGTTTCAAACGACCGTATTACTGTAAGATGCGGATGATCTGTTGGCCATCTCCACTCTGCAGGAGGATGTTACAGAGATCGGATCGTCCAGCCTGACTGCTGTCACCACTCGTTCAACCTCCGCTGGCCGTCAAACTGGTTAATCGCGACCACCCATCACCATTGTAACAGCCCCGTCCTTCATAGGACCTAGCATCCTCTAGTTTTTAAACTACAGGCCTGCGAAGATGTAATACGCTATTTCACGGACTATGTCGAGGTCACTTTGGCATCCGTAGTGCCATAGTACCGTTCAGATCTCTTCTCCTTCCATAAGCCATGCGGCGACCAGAGCCAATAAAATAAAATTGTCGAGTTGTTCACATCTGGCGTTCGTGAACACGATTCCCGATATAACGGCCGTCAATTGGCTCTCAATCACTGTTGTTCAAGAGTGCGAAGAAGTAATCAAACAATAACGTAATTAGGAGTACATTTACTGAGTAAAAATTATGTTGTGTACAGCAATCTTTTCGGCTTCAGGGCATACCAATAGTTATAGGTGAGTCTATTTCATCATATCTGATGCGTACTTCAATATGTTCCAAAGTGGAACATTCAATTCAAGAGAGGCCCGGGGAGGGGTCACTGGGGATACTCGACGATCGGCGTCATCGCGGGCGCAGAAGATGAATTCCCGTTTTCGTAGTGGAAGCAGGTTGGTAACTTGTAACCATTGCAATTGCTCCGCAAACTTATCACTGCTGTATTACACGCCGACAGAAGCGTAGTGGTGTAGCACCTACTTTGCTGCGAGAGAAGCACCTCCCCGCGCTCCTCATTCCGTCGCGCCCTGGCAAATTTCCAGTCAAATATGCGTTGCCGTAGAGAAGGAACTTCACGCTTTTGACCTGCACCTCTCCAGCGAGCAACTCGTTGACTGCTCGACAGTTGGCCGAGCGCTCCGCAGCTCCATGCTTGACAGTAGGGCCGAGCGCTCCGCAGCTCCATGCTTGACAGTAGACCGGGCGCTCCCTCAGCTCCATGCTTGACAGTAGGCCGAGCGCTCCGCAGCTCCATGCTTGACAGTAGGCCGAGCGCTCCTCAGCTCCATGCTTGACAGTAAGAACCGGGCGCTTCGCAGCTCCATGCTTGACAGTAGACCGGGCGCTCCGCAGCTCCATGCTTGACAGTAGACCGGGGGCTCCGCAGCTTCCATGCTTGACAGTAGACCGGGCGCTCCGCAGCTCCATGCTTGACCGTAGACCGGGCGCTCCGCAGCTCCATGCTTGACAGTAGGCCGAGCGCTCCTCAGCTCCATGCTTGACAGTAGGCCGAGCGCTCCGCAGCTCCATGCTTGACAGTAGGCCGAGCGCTCCCTCAGCTCCATGCTCTACAGTTGGCCGGGCGCTCCGCAGCTCCATGCCTCAGCCTGATCGCCTGCCGTTCATTGCGAAGTCGGCGACAACGATTTCTTTCTCCGCAGTTCGGCCGCCTCTGAAGTGTTTTAGTCGGACCATTTCCCGGCGCGTCGGCGACCTAAAGTGGCGCATTCGGAGCGCTCCCGGGGGACGCCCGCCCCGCCGCTCTGTTGTTTATCCCCCTGGGCGGGACGCGCGCCTGTACGCGGCCGTCAGCCGTGGGTCGAAGTCGCAGCTTGGGGCAGACGCACCCCGCTCAGTGTTCACGGTGTCGATCAGCGCAGTCCGTGCGTGCGGCAGGGACGTCCCGAGGCAGGAAACACGCAGAACGGACGTCATTTCGCCCGGGAGGTGCCGTTTAGCTTAGTGCATTAAATATGGGGGAAATTATGGTTTAGTGTCCCAATCACTCACGCTTGATTAAAGCGAAAGAACTGATGACACAATAACGCTAAATGTCCAGCTAGCTGAAATGGTGAACGATCTACTAAACATAATAATGAAATAGTGACACATAAAACCGTCCGCTTATGGAAGTGGCGGAAGGCTGAACCACGAATGGCTTAACGGCAGTTCACAGGAAGTGATGCAACAAAACGGAAAACCGTCGGGGGCGAAGCAGTAGTCTGAACTGAACCGAGCTGGGGAAACCCTCTCCCTGCACTCTAACACGTGAAAAACTCAGGGCATATAAGCTATTACTGGACAGTCGTACCCAGAGGGCGTTTCTGCGTTTTACATTGTTGAGTCGCGTACACTTTCAGGGTTGCCGCATGCATACTTACCTACACCTTGCATTACGCTTCCAGGCACGCATTGTATGATTATTATTGTTATCATTCTTCTTCTTCTTCTTATTATTATTATGATTATTATTTGTATTATTGCGAACCTCGGCGAAATCCAGCGAGTCGCTATTCTAACGTCCCGTCGGTACATACTACATAGATCAACACAGAACACGCAACACATGTAAATGAGATGCAACGCCAGTGATACCCATACGATTTTATAAAAAAAAACGAACGACTTATGATACAATCAGCACCTGCACGTCATGGCCAGTTGGTCAAGTTAGGTACGTTCTCCGATGAAAGACATTGCTTTGCGCTTGAGCTCATTTAAGCTTTGCAGTGGCGCGTGGCAAGCAGAGAGGCCATTCCACGGCGCTACGGCTCGTAGGAAACGCACTTTCACGCACTCTAAGCGAGGTTGTTTACAGCGCTCGTCTGCAGTACAGTTTCGTCATCGGTGGGCTCTGGTGTGCCGCTGAGATACTTCAGATCGGCGCCTGATCAGGTTACTGATAGCCCGTGGTCCACCAGGCACGTAAATGACGCAATGCAAACATATGCATTCGCGGTGGGTGACCGTTTCGTCGAAATGGGCCAATTTAGCTATTTTCTGGATTATTTGATGTGATATCGTCTGCGTCTGCCGACAAAAATTCTGACCGCGAAGTTAATAGCCATATCCAGGCGCTGGCGCTGAACGGCTGTTGTCGGGGCCCATGCCGGTAAACAATATCTGATGTGAGAGAAGATCATTGACTCAACCAGGGACTTTATGGTCGAACTGGGAAGCACATGCCTAAGCCTGTTAATAGCTTTGAGGGAGCCAAAACAGCGCTGAGTATTTTGGCCGTTTAATGCTGCCAGTTGAGATTTTCATCGATGGGCACCCCTAGCATTTTGATGTACTCTGAAGAAGACAGCTGGGAGTTACCAAAATTCACGCTCAGCCCGGCGGCTTTGCGGGGTGTTGGTGGGTGTGCCAGCAACAATGAATTCAGTTTTGATGGTTGACCTTCATTGCCATTGATGTCAATATAATTAAAACGATCATTGATAAAGAGCAACTGTGCTGTGGTGAACTAGATCGAGTGCGGGGATGTTACCGCTTCGCCCCACAAAACCATGCCGGCTAGTTTGCACTGTGACGGAGATAACTAACAGGCAACTAGATACCAAGCAGGGGAGCAGCCCAGCAAACACTCGTCATAAGAGAACCAAAGGAGCCGACTCTGGCGCTTCAGTAAAAGCAATGCGGGCCTAGGAGGGAGGGGGGGGGGGGGGGGAAGGAGCCTCCGGCTACGCCTGTGGTATCAGGAAATGGTAATATGCTTTTCGTATAGCTTGGTCCGATGATGTTTCACGCTGAGTTCCTCTTGGATGCCGCCCAAACAGCCGAGCGCAGCAAAAGCTTTCAGTCGTGTATTCAATCACAGGATAGTAGTCTTTGACGTCGATCGACTGTTGCATAAACAATGCCTGAGCCCTTCGATCTCTCAGCAATGCATCGTGTTAGTGTAAAGGTGAAGCAGTAGCAGCAATCAACGACAGGACATGCCAGCCTAGAACCCTGAAGCAGTTTGAAATTAGTTGTACTGCTGAAACGCGATATCAACGCTGTGATGACTGATATTGACAGATGGACCGATTGGTGATGGTATATCATCACAGTTTCCAGGATCAGCCAATCGTCGTCCTTGCAGGTCAGTTGGTGCCACGATGTACATTATTACCAGTCTGTGGCAGGCAAGTGGAGCGACGTTCAGAAACGCACTGGTGTGACTTGGCAGACCTTTGGCGGCCAATTGATAACCAGCTCGGGAAATCACGCAGAAGCAAGGGTGGCCGTGCCGCTGCATTACGTGACGCTTCGTGACAGGTGATGATCAATGGCTTTGCAAGTGGTCTATGACGGAAACTAACTAAATTTAATATTTTCAGCAGTGCATGTCTAAAGAATGTGCACAATAATAGCTTCCCGTGCAATGTTTCAACTACAATGTCGGTGGTCGCAAATTATGTGCAGGTGAAGCGAGCGACTTGCTGCTTGTGGGGACATGGACGGCAGGTGAACGACAATGGCACGCGAACGCAGGTTTCTCAAAAGGTTTTTTACTGATGGGAAGGTCACCAACAACATTTTTTCTTGGATGAAAGAACACTCGAAAATCATGCATTTAATAAGCACAGGAATATGGAAAACTACTGACCCAATTTTCCGCATGATGTGAACAACCTCGGCCTTAACCAGTCGTGAATAATCATGGCGCGTGTTCTGTTTTGTAACTAGCTGTCTTACATTTTCATGTCAATATGGTTTTTTGCACCAGAGGTGAAACATGTACCTTTACCTGGGAGACAAAAATATGGGGACTGGTGGGCACAGCTCGTAGGGTGCCATAAAACGCCCACCGGCACAAAGTAATGAAATGAGCTCCGCCACTGGCGTTGGGAGAGCTTACTCCAACTTCCATGGCTTCAGTGCCAGACGGCAAGAGGGAAAATTATGGCAGTGGTTCCACTTCTTGGCAAAGGCTTGTCCGCTGTTATCTCAGAATGGTAAGTGGGCAGGATCTCGCCAAGACCAAGGCCGTGTGAGGCCCATCCCATGTCGTGGTTAAATTTCCTAGCACTCAAATATAACAGTAGTCGATAAATGTGCTTTACATGTTCGCGTTTACGTACCTTTCCACACATAAATCAACCAAGATGTGCACTAGCGTCATAAAATGATGAAGGCTTAGCGTATCACCGGCAATGATCAGCTGGCACAGGTATGGCAATGCATCATGCCAGCAGCATCAGTTTGCCTCAGGTTAGGGGTTGCTAGAAAAAATACATGCATAGCTGGCAGTGTAGGTACGAGCCACCGTAAAGCCAGAGGTGATCATGAACAGTAATGCGGTCATAATGTAACATTTTAGGAAACCATGATGCCATAAAAGTTGATTTTTCAGGCTGTTCGCCAAGCGTAAGTAAACATTTAAAGTCAAAGTGTTAGATAAAAACTAACGCCTCTTAAAGTTTGTAACTACTTAAAAACCTTCCATTGCATCAATCCATCTTGAAAATGTCTAATTCTGACGAACATTAATACTCTGACATCGTCATAGAAGTTGGGACATGTGGTACGTGGATGCTACAAGAAAGAAAATGCTCCACATTTAAAGACATTGAGGCATGCATCACATATGATGAACTAAGGCCACTTATGAACGTTGGTATATTTTTGAGTGGAAAAGAATGCCCCAGGCAGCGAAATTTCTCGTTTGGGCACATGTGCTCCTCAGCACGTCATTAATTAATTGCGACATGGAACCTTAGTATGACAGCACTCACTTGTCGTTCTTCAATCACCCGAGAAGTGTCCGCGCCGGTGCTGGATGTGTGCTGAAGCAAATATCGCTAGGTACCCGTCTTTTGGCCCTTTCTCGTGGTGTTCATGCGTATTCATCCGTGAGTTTAAGGTTTATATGCTCTCATACTCACATGCTCGGTTGCAGCGCTATTTCTAAGTAATTCGACTACAAGTCTTATTTCCGTAATAACTAGCAGGAATGTATATCGCGCATTATAACTTAACGTGTCGATATGGCCTATGTCACACAGGAGACGTCGTTGATCCATTGGCTGACCACGCCCGACTGGCAAGGCTATCCTGACACAGAGCGGGTGCTCTCCTTGCAGCTTTCTGCCAAAGAGCCTTCCTTTTCTCATCGTCGTTTCTGTCGTTTTTCCTTTCGCTTTCGTCCCAAACACACACCTTTCACTTAGCTTTTGTTGTTTTCTTCCTGCTCTCCCATTATGAAGAAGCGTGGTAAGCGCAAGAAGCATGATACGGACATTGACTCGAACTCGGTCTCTGTCACGGATTCTCCGTTAGATGTAGCCGGCGGAAGTGTCGCTAGCCCAGCTCTGGCTACCACTTCGCTTGGTGACCCCCGCGCGCCCCAGGCCCAGTCCATGGGCATACACACTTCCATCGCGGTGTCGGGACAGCACTCATCTCCGTCCAGCTATTGGTTTCGATCCTCGCTCGTCTTTGATCACCCCGGTGTCTGCCCAGTCTGATGCTGACTTTCGCGCGACCATGACCAGCAATCGCCAGAAATCTGACACCATTTTCAATCCACTCGGCTCCTTCGTCGTAGTGCAACCCATTGACGAGGTCTCCTTCCGAAAAATCAGCGTCTTCTGGCCGTCCAGACAACTTCAAACTGTCTGTGGCCCATGTGATCTTCAAGTGAAGGCGCCAGCCAATGAAACACTTGTGATAAAAACAATCTCTCGTGCTCAGACCAAGGCTCTCCTCCAGACCACCAAATTCTGCGGCAAGAAAGTAAAAATTTCTCTTCACTTCGCAAGACACACCACCAAAGGAACCATCTTCGCGCCTGAGCCCCGTTTCATGACGGAAGAGGAGATTCTGGCGGAGCTCAGAGCTGACGTTTGCGTGTTCAACGACTGGCCACGTTCCGCAACGGACAGCGTGAGAACACCAACTTACGTGTGTTGACTTTGACAATTATCCGCCTCCCAGAGACTCTCACAGCCGGCTACCTTCAATATCAAGTCAGAATATTAATTACAAATGCACTCAGGTATTTCCAATGTTTACGGTTCGGACACGGCGGCAATTTCTGCAGAGTACAAGATGCCCCCAGCGCGGAGAGACCCTTCACGGGGGCCCGTGTGCACATGGCCTCAAAAATGTCAGCTGTGAAGTGCTGACCGCAGCGCCAACTCTTTCCAGTGCCCGACATGGAGAAAAGAAAAAAGAAATCTGCTCCGAAAAGGCCAAGACAGGTGTATCTTACCAATAACCACGACGCACTGTCGGGGCAAAAATGTCTTCGTCGTCCTCAAAATCATAGGTGCAAGCATCAAAAGTAAAAGAAGCGACATGTAGCACACAAAGAGAACCGGTTCCCTGGTTGCCGCCGCTGAAAACTCTTGCTCCAGTCAAGACTGTATCAGTTGCATCAAACACACAATCTAGCAAGAATGTTCCCTCGAGTTCATTTAATTGTTCAGTTTTCTTAAACGTACTGATTTGCTTCAGGCACTGTAAAGGGTAATCAACTGAGAAGTGCTATTTCGCTATTCAATCGCATTTCTAAGTCTGATTTGAAATAACCTTCTCATAGGCGTGAAATGGTCGGAACGGGACGAAACGCCTGAAACCAAATTATTTAAATTAGAATTGGGTCATTTGATCCGTCTCCGTTATCCTTTGTCTTGCGTCATCCTGCATACTCGAGACGCCCCGCTTACCCGGGGCAGGTGCATGCGTCAGCCATGAGTGGGCCGAGAGCCCCTTAGAAAGGGGGCCCCGACCGGGTGCGCGCGACACATAACGACTCATGCGCGGGTTAAAGCTCGGTGGTTGGCTCCCTAGACGCATGAAAGCCTGCCGCACCCTTAACCATTTCCTTCATCCCATAGCCCCCGAAATGATCATTTCTGGTGGGAAGGGCTATAACCCCCAAAACCTTGTGTTGTCAACCACAAAGATATGAACAACAAAGATCACCACAAAAGTAACACATTTCCACATGTATGGTTCAGGGCCGGTGGACCGTTGTCACGTCTGTAAAATGCGCTTACGGGGGCCAGGGTGCTGAAAACTGGAGGATTTCAAGTCTCAAGCAGGGCAGAGTTGTGAACTGCACCGAATCACCTGCGATTTGGCTATTTCGTTCTGATCCCCATACAAACGTGACATACTCCCCTTTTTGGTTTTATCGATTAGGCTAACCAATCATGCTTGAAATTACTGAGTAAAATTTGGGCCTATGTTGGCATTGAATCTTCATGCACCCTCACACTTGCTCCAGATTTCGTCTGTGTGCGTGCATTAAATCTCAGATACTTAGTATGATGAGAGATATTGTGAGGAGTGAAAACCTATACATTTAAACTAAAGTATAGCTTATTCTAATTTTATAAAGGCTGTTGTTTTGGGATAATTTGTACGTTGTACGGAATGTTGCTAAACGTACGAACGTTGTACGGATAATTTGTACGGAATGTTGCTAAAAGCCGCACCCAGCCTGGTCCGTCGTTCGTTCAATCCGAGCCCCTGCGAGTCGACCCTGCTCATATGGGCCACAGATACTCAGCAGAGACTACAAAGCACCACGTCAAATGGAAGCAGTCTGGCGAGGAGTAAAACTTTGTCGTTGATGTTCTGGATGTAAAGGGATCCGGAAGGGCTATTGCCTCTGTGTAGTGAGGCAGCAAAAAATGAGGACCAGTGACGTGAGAATATCATCGCAAAACACTCATGAAACAAAAAGGAGTTCATAATGTTCGCGATATTGAAAGCGTTATGCGAATGCATGTTTGTACATACACGGAGCAAGTAATCAATTACATGCAAAGGTAGCCACGGAAAGATAGATTTACATAAATGCGGTGATAGGAT